>NW_027449054.1:0-24615 GCF_030867145.1 Opisthocomus hoazin
CTCTTGTAGTGTTTTTTCTGTCAAGAGATCCCTTTGCAGTATTGCTGAAATGATCTTACCAAATATACAGCTGGATAAAAAAGCAGGAAAACCAAATATAATAAAAAATATCAGCAGGTTTCTATCCAGACTACCTCAAATAACAGTTTTCTTGGCAAAGAGTGAAACTGTGTTGTCCTGAAAGTAGTTTTATCTGTGTTGATTAATACCTAATCACTTTCCCATTTTTTGAAATGCTGGAAATATTAACAGAAGTTTAAAACACCAAACAATGATATTTCTCAGTCACAGAATCATAGAATCACAGAATGTCAGGGGTTGGAAGGGACCTCTGTGAGTCACCTAGTCCAACCCTCCTGCTGAAGCAGGGTCACCTACAGAAGGCTGCAGAGGACCGTGTCCAGGCGGGTCTTGAATATCTCCAGAGAAGGAGACTCCACCACCTCCCTGGGCAGCCTGTTCCAGTGCTCCGTCACCCTCAGAGGGAAGAAGCTCTTCCTCATGTTCACATGGAACTTCCTATGCTTCAGTTTGTGCCCATTGCCCCTTGTCCTTGTCCCTCAAGTCCTTGACCATTTCAGATATACTTTTATAATGTATAGCTAAACAGTGATGTATATGTAAATAATATAATGTGTATCTAAACAGTCTAAATTCTCAAGATTTTTTGTAATTTAGAACAGAATTTTAAGGTTATGTTCCAAATCACTAAAATTTGCTAGACTGGAAACAATAATTGTAGCAACACTTTTTTAATTACAGAAATAAAGCTCCTTTATACAGTACATGCAAGGAAAAAAATCTCAGCCATGGCTTACGTATCAAACAGAAATAAGATAATTAAATCTCTTTAAATTTGTGTCTTCAGTTACTTCAGTGCAAGTATGTGTTTGAACAGTCTTAAATCAGAGCTAGAGTCACGTATTGTTTTAACTTTGGTGTTTGGGCCTTTCTTTTCTCTCTTTCTTTCTTTCTTTCTTTCTTTCTTTCTTTCTTTCTTTCTTTCTTTCTTTCTTTCTTTCTTTCTTTCTTTCTTTCTTTCTTTCTTTCTTTCTTTCTTTCTTTCTTTCTTTCTTTCTTTCTTTCTTTCTTTCTTTCTTTCTTTCTTTCTTTCTTTCTTTCTTTCTTTCTTTCTTTCTTTCTTTCTTTCTTTTTCTTTCTTTCTCTCTTTCTCTCTTTCTCTCTTGTCTGTCTGTCTGTCTGCCTTCTTTTTTTTTTTATTTTTAATTTGGTTAAATAAAATCAGCCAGTTGTACTTTTTGTCAGACAGCCACGCTGTGTGTTAGCCCTATAGCTCTACACAGCTGCTCTGAAAACTCAGTCCACCATCTAGAGCTCCATATTCAATGCAGGTACCCCCTAGAATGACACCTGTGTCTTGAATGACTGTGGTTGTAGGCTTGAAAACTAGCCAAGTACATATGTAGGCAGAAAGATAGATGAAGACAGACAGATAGGTGAAGGCAGAAAGTTAGCTGAAATGGTATAGCCAAAATAAGATAAATTCAAAAAAACTAAGTAAGATTTCAAGCATTCAAGTCCTCTGTCAGATCTGAGATGGAAACAACATAGGCTAAGTTCAAGATGAGAGCAATTGCTCTGCATTTCACTAGAAACATGTCAGTAATATCACAGAAGGGAAAAAGGAGACTTGAGGCACCTGTGGTTTAGTAGAAGTGTTATTAGGGGAAATAGAGCTGATAAGGTGTTTTTCTCCTAAGGGAAGGCTAAAGATGTAACTTATAGCCTGTGAAACTCAGAAAGATTAACTAGGGATGGGGGAAGGAAGAGTCAGAAAAGAGAAATATTGTAAAGTATTAAAGAAACCTCTGTGGAGTTTTATGAGCACCAGGACTCGGCAGTAAAACATGGGGGTTTGTTCTGTGGGAAGTGTTGTCCAGCTAGTATCTGCCGCTCTCCCTTTGCCAGTGCGTGGGGTTGTTGAGACCGCATTTGCCAGCCTAGGAGACAGAGAGTGGATGGTGACCTGGCTGTGGGCTCTGACAAGGCTCAAGAGCAGCAGGTGAGGGCAGCAACACTGACAACGTGGGGGTCTTCAGACCATCTGTGCAAGCCCCCTTAGTGTATGGCACTTTGGTGTTAAAAGCAAGTCCTTTATCCTTTAGCATTACCAAATTAGGAGTGGATTTTGAAGATAACACTTTCCAATACAGACTTTGAATTTTCAGTGAGTCCTTTGTGAATTTGAGTAACAGTAATGCTTACAAATATCTGAAGGGTGGGTGTCAGGAGGATGGGGCCAAACTCTTTTCAGTAGTGCCCAGCGACAGGACAAGGGGCAACGGGCACAAACTGAGGCACAGGAAGTTCCATCTGAACATGAGGAAGAACTTCTTCCCTCTGAGGGTGATGGAGCACTGGAACAGGCTGCCCAGGGAGGTGGTGGAGTCTCCTTCTCTGGAGATATTCAAGACCCACCTGGACAAGGTCCTCTGCAGCCTGCTGTAGGTGACCCTGTGTCAGCAGGGGGGTTAGACTAGATGACCCACAGAGATCCCTTCCAACCCCTAACATTCTGTGATTCTGTGATTCTGTAGTCTTCTTTTCTTTGTTTATCTTGTCTTTGAATCTCAAAGTATGCTTTGTCTAACATTTAAAAACAGTATGAAAACTTTGTGCTGAAGGGACATTCAGTTCTAGCCAGTTGTTCAGTATTCAAAAATGCTTTTTGACTAAATTTTGGGAAGTATGACCTCGTAGTCATAAGAAAATACACCCTGCCATGGACATATACTGACAAGAAAGAAAATATCAGGGAGAAAGAATCCTATATTAGGTCATCAACATAGTTCTAAACAAATGTAATTTTGTTATCATGACCCTTGTATTCTATCACTTCATCTCTTCTTTGCTCTTTAGCACTGCTCTTTACATAAACACCTCAGTGTAGAATTGGCTGTTTTCTGTATTTTGCATTGCTTTTGGTGAAATATCCTGTACCAAGTGTAGCTTTCGTGGTTTTATAAACTTTGAATAACAATTCTTTTACCAGATATGCATCTCAAGGTTTATTTTGTTCCCCTCCCTCCAAGGTACTTTGGGTTTTAAAGGTTTCATATCTTGGAGAATGGAGTACATGTGCTCTGTATCTTTCTTTTTCCCTATCCCAATCTTAGTTTTTTTCTCTCTTCCCAAATTTTCTTGTATTTTTCTTGCTTTTGTTGTCTTCCACTCAAGTTCTTTTCTTTCTCTAATGTACTTGCTCACCTATTCTCATATCTTTTCTCCAAGATTGTCTATTTCCTCCATTTTCTCGAATAGTTCCTACAAAATTAAATCTTGTCACAGGATGTGATTACCAGTGCATGATGGAAGAAGGGAATGCCTCATAAGTGCTACTACGGTGAAATAAGTGAGAAGAAAAGATGATAAAATACTAGTTAAAAAAACAAAGAAATAATTCTGAGAATATGAAAAGAAAACAGAGTGCATCTTTTTCTTTTTCTGAAGCCACTGTACCTACCTGTGCTCAGACAAGAAAGGCTTACAAAAGCTTGGGTTAAGGAGCATAACAAGGTGTGAGTATTCTACTTTTGTTGAGAGCATGCACATTATGAATGGGATGATGAGGAAGGAAAATAGAAAAATTAATTTGGAAAAAAAGGCATAAGGAAATATCATTTGGAAACAAACCAACAGAAAATCATATTTAGGAGCCTTACTAAAGGCTTAAAAAAACTTTCGTAGAATCATAGAATTCTTTGGGTGGGAAGGGATCTTTAGAGGTCATCTAGCCCAGCTCCCCTACAATAAGCAGGGACATCTTCAACTACACCAGGTTGCTCAGAGCTCTGTCCAGCCTGGCCTTGAATGTTTCCAGGGATGGGGCCTCCACTACCTCTCTGGGCAATCTGTTCCAGTCTTTCACCATCCTCATGGTAAAAAATTCCTTCCATATATCTAGTCTAAATCTACCCTCCCTTAGTTTAAAACCATTACTCCTCGTGCTATTGCAACAAGCCCTGTGATAGGACAAGGAATAAAAAAAAAATATTGTCCCCATCTTTCCTACAGGCCCCCTTCAGGTACGGAAAGGCTGCTATAAGGCCTCCCCCCAGCCTTCTCCAGGCTGAACAATCCCAACTCTCTCAGCCTTTCCTCATAGGAGAGGTGCTCCAGCCGTCGGATCATCTTTGTGACCCTCTGGACCATCCTCTGGACCCGCCCCCACAGCTCCGTGTTCTGCTTGTGATGGGAGCTCCAGAGCTGGGGGCTCATGATAGCGCTTACCTTTTACTTTCCAGTTTGAAGTAGCCATTGCCTTTCAAAATGATGGCTACACACTTTTTTCTTTTAGGTCAGTACATCAATCCAAAAAATGGATGACTGAAAATTTATAACTCAAAATATTCAATGCACCACAGTGAAAGAATGTGTATGTGTGTTTTTAACAAATTTTTGCACATAGGTGTCATAGTTAATATTTTCAAAGGCTGCTAAGTAATTTAGATTCTTAAGATTACTTTCTAGCTGTGTCAGTTGTGTTGGCTTTTCCTCTAAATATTTTCCTTCCATTAGACATTGATACCATTCTTTTACCCATAACCTTGACTAAAGGAGCCCAACTGAATCTAATAGAGTCTAGGAATCCACTAACCACAGCTGGTTTCCTTAAAGAGCATGTGCTAAAGCACTGCTTTCTTAAAGGTCTGGAACATGTATTTGTTTGATATATTCCTGTCTGCACCCTCATTGCTGTGTGAACGTATATATATATAATAATTAGTATCCTAGTCTTGCATTTTTCCTATACATTTGTGCTCTTTTCAGAGCTCTTCTGGTTTTAAAATGCCTTTTGAACAACATAGAATGCATATGTCTTACGAACACAATGATCTACTGAATCTAACCGTAGGGTTGAAAGATTTCAAGAAAAGGAGAAAGGATCTCAAGAGAGGGATGCTAATAATTGTTGTTGGTCACTCAGGGAGCTTGTACACTCACATGAGACATTTATTTAGTTGCTTAATCTGAGCTTTCTGTTAAATCAGATACGAAAGTCTTGAAACCTGTTGCTACAACAAATAGTTTTTCTTAAGCGAATAACGGCTGCAGCAAAAATTCTTGATAGCTGCTGGTTATTAGTTGTGTGGAAATGACTCTGCTGCTTTGAATTCAGCAAAGCTATGAGAAGGATGTAAGACTTTTGTGAGATTCTCTTCACAGTGAGAGGACAATCTTACTTTTATGAGGTTTGACAGAATCTTCAAAATCAAAATGACTGACAAATCAAAGGACATGTATAAAGTTACTGTGGACAAGCTCATACATTTTTATCATGTTTGTATATATAATCAAGTACAGAAAAAAAAAGCCTCTGGTCCCAGTTAAGAGAAGAGCAAAAATGTTACTGATTTTAGTCCAAAGAGAGATTCATGAGCTTTGCAGAACACCTCCAGGGAAGATAGTGACTTTAATCATATGCACAAATCAGAGCGTTACTCTTGCACCACACACCATAGGGGTATTTCTGTCAGTTCGAGAACTGAACACTAAATATTTCTGTGCATGACTCTCACATTAGAGAAGCCGCATATTTGTTTTCATTTTTATATACTCTTAATATTAATATGAAGACATATTAATGTATAAATTCATAATGCATACAATTGCTTCTTATTTTGGTCATTCCTTACATCAATGTCCCAAGATCTCAGTGTTGTGAAAGTAAAGTTACATTTGCTTTAAGAAAATGTTACAATGAAGTGCAGGATTAGCAGAATGATTTACTCATGATTACACACTAAATCAATGGTAGAGTCAGAAGTGAAACCAGAGTTTCTGCTTTAACCATTTCACATTTCAATTTGGAATGTCCTCAACTTACTTTAACTATGTCTTGTTTAGTTGGACATTATTTTGGTAGCTTCTCTTCCTCCCCTAGCCCTTCATGCTAAGTGGAAGGCAGAGCATGAGAATAATGATCGAAGAGATGGCCCAGGGAGACATTTGGTAATTTTGAGCCTAGGATGGAGAAAAGTGAACACTATTTCCCTTGCTTTCTTACAGGAGATATGTTTCAGTATTTAACAGTAGGCTGTTGATCACTGCTGTCTTACTGCTGAACTGTTTCTTTATGGCTGTTACCGTACATGAAATGTTAGAAATTTTCTATCAGCAACTCATGCTGCAAGAGTTTCTATACAGTTCCACAAAAAGACTACAAGACTTATTTAATTAGTACTTGCTATCATATCTGTAACATAAATGGAAAGATTTAATTTTTTACCTCTTTGTAATGATCTGTGCTTCCAGTGTGCCTGTTGTTTTCTCAGTCCCTTACTGCATGCTTTTTGATTACTTATCCTATGCATTAAAACAATTTCATTTTGCTTTCTGTGTGTAAGAGACAATATGTCAAAGAAAGAAAACACCTAAAGACAGAACAGTAGCAAAACAGATATTCAATAGTATTTGTTCATCTGTGTGTCTTTATATCGTATAGCAATGTAGGTATCTTCAAAACTGCATAGCATTGAGTGAGCCTGCCCAAAAGAATGCACAATTAGAAAGGCAAAATTGCAGTGAAAGAGAGGAAAAAAAAATAAGATTTTACAGTTGTAGTCTGTATAGCTAGCAGGAATTTCAATGTTTTCCTAGGGGGAAAGATAAAGGTCAGTCAACATGTATTGCTAATAAGGAGGTGTGCAAAGAAAGGAATTTCATTTTCATAAATTTGAAATTTGGTTTTGTTTTAATCGGGAGTGAAAATTAACAATACTATATGCTTCTGTAGAAGGTGGGCCTTGGACTGACATGAGGACTGTAAGATTTGAGCGTCCTTGGAAGGAACAGCTCTCATGATGACTTGCCCTGCAGCAGCGCAACTTGAGAGCCCTGGGGTGTTTTTTTCCCCTAAACAGCAGGCTTTCTCATTTATGTCGCAATAAAAAAAGCCCAAAATTCCTCAGTACTGTTCACAGTGAAAAGCTGTACTGAGACTCAGGCAATATTAGGTTGTCTCAAGAATGATTCAGATTATCTATTTATTATGTGGAGAGATCTGGAATTTAGATGAAATAGGTTGTTTCCAGACTTGCTTTGTTAGACTAGAGCTAAACGGGTGAAAGCTACAAGATGAAAATGAAGAAGGAACTGAAAATATATAAGAAATGCAGATCAATATGGTCCTTTATTCTCCATAAATGTCTACAGAATATACAGTGATCTTTTCTCTAAGAATATATAGGGAAACCTACCCCACTTTCCTGTGGGATGGACATTCACAGAAAGACCTTTCTAGAATAACATATTAGCTATATGGAGAATGATTATTGCATTCTGAATTGCTTCAAATAATTTTTAAACTCATGTCACATACATTTTAAACTGTTTTCACCTTCTTTTTAAAGTCTATCAATATGTTTTCAAATATATAACCAATAAAGTAATTGAAAGAAAATTTAGAAGAATTGTTCTCTTTATAATTAAACAATAGTTTTCAGAAATACATATCTTTTTTGCTGTTTCAGGAAACATAGACTGACAGAATCACAGAATGTTAGGGGTTGGAAGGGACCTCTGTGGGTCATCTAGTCCAACCTCCCTGTCGAAGCAGGGCCACCTACAACAGGCTGCAGAGGACCTTGTCCAGGCGGGTCTTGAATATCTCCAGAAAAGGAGACTCCACCACCTCCCTGGGCAGCCTGTTCCAGTGCTCCGTCACCCTCAGAGGGAAGAAGTTCTTCCTCATGTTCACATGGAACTTCCTATGCTTCAGTTTGTGCCCATTGCCCCTTGTCCTGTCGCTAGGCACTACTGAAAAGAGTTTGGCCCAATCCTCCTGACACCCACCCTTCAGATATTTGTAAGCATATATTAGGTCCCCTCGCAGCCTTCTCTTCTTCAGGCTGAACCAAGCCCAGCTCCCTCAGCCTCTCCTCGTAGGAGAGATGCTCCAGTCCCCTCACCATCCTCGTAGCCCTCCGCTGGACTCTCTCGAGTAGTTCCTCATCTTTCTTAAACTGGGGAGCCCAGAACTGGACAGAGTACTCGAGATGGGGCCTCACTAGGGCAGTGTAGAGAGGAAGGAGAACCTCCCTCGACCTGCTGGCCACACTCTGCTTAATGCACCCCGGGATGCCATTGGCCTTCTTGGCAGCCAGGGCACACTGCTAGCTCATGGTTAACCTGTCATCCACCAGCACTCCCAGGTCGCTCTCCGCAGAGCTGCTCTCCAGCAGGTCCGCCCCAAGCCTGTACTGATGCATGAGGTTGTTCCTCCCCAGGTGCAGGACCCTGCACTTGCCCTTGTTGAATCCCATCAGGTTCCTCTCTGCCCAACTTTCCAGCCTATCCAGGTCACGCTGAATGGCAGCACAGCCTGCTGGTGTATCTACCACACCTCCCAGTTTGGTGTCATCAGCAAACTTGCTGAGGGTACATTCTAACTCTTCATCCAGGTCGTTGATGAAGAAGTTAAACAAGACTGGGCCCAGTACTGACCCCTGAGGGACACCACTAGTTACCAGCCTCCAACTAGACTCAGAGTCGCTGATGACAACCCTCTGAGTTCTGCCATTCAGTCAGTTCTCAATCCACCTCACGGACCACTCATCCAGCCCATACTTCCTGAGCTTCCCTAGGAGGATGTTATGAGAGACTGTGTCGAAAGCCTTGCTGTAGTCGAGGTAGACAACACCCACGGCTCTCCCTTCATCTACGTAGGCAATCATGCGATCGTAGAAAGCTATGAGATTGGTCAGGCATTATTTCCCCTTGGTGAATCCATGCTGACTACTTCTGATAACCTTCTTTTCCTCCACTTTCTTGTTGATGACCTCCAGGATAAGCTGCTCCATCACCTTTCCTGGGATGGAGTTGAGGTTGATCGGCCTGTAGTTCCCTGGGTCCTCCTTCTTGCCCTTTTTGAAGATTGCAGTGACACTGGCCTTTCTCCAGTCCTCGGGCACCTTTCCTGTCCTCCAGGACCTCTCAAAGATGATGGAGAGTGGCTCAGCAGTGACATCCACCAGCTCCCTCGGCACTTGTGGTTGCATTCCATCGGGGCCCATGGATTTGTGGATGTCCAGATCGCTTAAGTGATCCCTCACACAGTCCTCCTCGACCAAGGGAAAGTCATTCTCTCTGTAGGCTTCTTCTCTTGCCTCCGGGGTCTGGGATTCCTGAGGGCCTGCCTTGGCACTGAAGACTGAAGCAAAGGCGGCGTTCAGTAGCTCTGCCTTCTCTGCATCCTCCGTCACCGGGACACCCGCCTCATTCAGCAGCGGCCCCACATTGTCCCTAGCCTTCCTTTTGCTGCTGACGTAGTTGAAGAAGTCCTTCTTGTTGTTTTTGACATCCCTTGCCAGCTTCAATTCCAGGTGGGCTTTGGCCTTCCTCGTCTCATCCCTGCACGCCCTGACCACATTCCTGTACTCTTCCCAAGTGGCCTGCCCCTCTTTCCACATACCATGGACCTTTCTCTTCCACCTGATCTCCGCTAGAATCTCCTTGTTTAACCATGCAGGTCTCCTACCTCCTTTGCTCGATTTCTTTCTCAGGGGGATGCACTGCTCCTGAGCATGGAGAAAGTGACATTTAAAGAGCGACCAGCACTCTTGGACCCCCCTGCCTTCGAGAGCCCTGGCCCACGGGATTCCTCCCAGTAGCTCCTTGAAAAGGCCAAAGTTAGCCCTCCTGAGGTCCAAGGTTTTGATCCTGCTTATCGCCCTGCTTCCTCCACGCAGGTTCCTGAACTCGACAATTTCATGGTCACTGCAGCTGAGTCTACCACCGACCTTCACATTCGCCAGCAGTCCCTCCTTGTTTGCTAATACAAGGTCCAGCAGAGCGCCTTTCCTTGTTGTTTCCTCCACCACTTGCATCAGAAAGTTATCATCGATGCTCTGTGGGAACCTCCTGGATTGCGCCCGCCTAGCTGTATGGTTATTCCAGCTGATGTCAGGGTGGTTGAAGTCCCCCATGAGAACCAGGGCCTGTGACTGTGAGGCTGCTTGCAGCTGCCTGTAGAAGACCTCATCAACTTCCTCCTCCTGGTCAGGTGCCCTGTAGTACACACCCACTGTAATGTCACCCTTATGAGCCTGTCCCTTAATTCTAACCCACAAGCTCTCAACTCGTCCCTCATTTGCCCCCAGGCCAAGCTCAACGCATTCCAGTTGCTCCCTCACATATAGAGCAAATCCACCACCTCTCCTTGTTGGCCTGTCTTTCCTAAAGAGTCTGTAGCCATCCATGACAGCATGCCAGTCATGCGAGTTGTCCCACCACGTTTCTGTGATGGCGACCAAGTCGCAGCCATCCTGCTGTATAATGGCTTCCAACCATAATTTGTTGAAGTCTTAACTATATCCCAGTTTCTTCTTTTCATGATGAAAAAGCCTCCCAAACCTGCTTTTGTTCAAATTTTGCCAGCAGACTTTTCTCTGGTTTTATCAATATTCAGAGTAGTAGGTGTGTGGAGTCCTGGCTGGACAAGAGGGGAAATAACTTGGTGCCGTTGAGCAACCCAGGTTCCAATCCGGACGTGAGCCTTGAGAGCGGCAAACACGGAACCGTGTTGGGAAGGTAGAGTGACGAGCTTGGGACACTGGAGCAGGGGGAACGTCATGTCGCCGTTTCCTGCCGCACTGTCACTTCCTGCCACGCTGTCGTTTCCTGCCACAGCACTGCTTCCGCATCGAGATGCAGCTCTGCACCACCAACAATGAGTTGCAGTAGTTTTGCCTATATATGTTTAGGGGTCTAACCAATCAGATGCTGTAATTGCTTTGCTATATAAACCTTGTTTTGCTGACTAATAAAAGTTGAACGATCAATACTCATATTGGGGTCACATTGTTACAATGTTTCCGTAACCCACGCCAACATTTGGTAGCAGAGGATGGACGGTTTCCCTGCAGGCATCCCTGAGACTGCGGTGAGCAGCTAGAGGTGGGGCGTGGGAACAACAGCTGGGAGTGGTGCTGCCTGGATGCAGAGTCGCAGGGCAGACACGGATGGCTGCCTCCCAGGAGTTAAATGAGCCCCACTGGTGCTGCCTGGTGCAGCTAAAATTGAACGTGGAGGCCGTGGTCGCAGGCATGGAGATAGGGGCTGCGGCAACGTTGCTCGTCGGTATGCTCTCTAAGAGAGGAATAGACGCAACGGCAAAGCAACTCATGAAGTTGATTAAACTGAGGCATCGATGGGGTCTCTTTGCGGATACCCCACTACTGTTTTCCGTCTCGGAATGGCAAGAGTTAGGAGAGACAATGTGGGAAAGGACAATAACGGGGGAGGACAAGGAGGAAAAGGAGATAAAAGCCGTGCGAGAGCTCTGGCAAACAGTATTACAGACCTTAAAAGCCATGAAAACTGAACGAGAGGTGGCGTGTGCTACAGCTCAGATGCTAGCTCCTGAGCCCAGGAAAGATCACGCACCTAAGCCAGAGACATTAGCACGGGTTTTTGGGCTACCTGCCGTTAGAGGGATGACTGGGATCACCTGTAACACAGTTGCCGAGATTCGGGCGAGAGCGGAGCATGATTCCAGTCTGGGCAAAGAGCGGGGGAGCCCACCGGATGTTGACGCTAAAGAAACCAAGCAAAAATGTGAGCCGGACGCGGTGGTACGACTTCCCCCGGGGAGAGGGGAGCAGTCGGGCGCGGAAGTACGACTGCCTTCCAGAAGAGGGGAGGAGCAACTGCCTTCCGGAAGAGGGGAGGAGCAGCTAGTACCACCCCCAGAGGGGGAGGGAGAAGGGGCGCAGCTTACAACATCGGCCCCTCCTGGGGCACGGCCTGCAACATTGGCCCCTCCTCTCTATCCTCCATTGCCGCCCTCCAGCGAGGCGTCTCCACCCCTGACTCCCTCTAATGGCGGCCAAAGCGGATTGCAGGGAAAGACAACATGTCACCTTTTGCAGTCAGTTTTGCAGCATCTTCAAGACATGAGCTTGCAGTTACAGCATATGTCAATCGTTGCCAACCCCCCGCACCGGGAAAACAAGACTTCCTCTCCGAGATGTTTAGTTGGGCCTCCGGCATCTATCACACCTGCCCGCTGGAGCGGTATTATAAGGGATGCCATCCTAGATGGACAGTGGAACGTTGCCACCACTATAGGAGGTACTCAGGCATTAGCCTGTCCTGTGGTACAGGTTAATGGTCAAAGCAAATAAGAACCACATGCCTGGAAAATTTTACAACAGGCCCGTAATACTATATCTCAATATGGGGTGAGATCTGAGGCCACTCGACAAATTGTTACCTGGATTTACTCCGCTGACCTAATGTGTCCGCAGGACTTTCGAAATTTAATGCGATTGTTACTCACCCCTACTCAGTTCTTGTTGTGGGGAGCAGCGTGGGCACAACGGGTTACGGATGAGGCGATGCGACATCAGGAACAGTAAGATCCTTACCATGGAGTAACGGTGGAAATACTTACTGGACAAGGATTTTATGCTAACCTGGAGCGGCAGTTGACCTTCCCCGCCCATGTGCTTCAATTGTCAGCACGTCTTGTCCTGGAAGCTTTTCTTGCACTGCCTGGTTCGTCCGCTCCACCTTTCGGAACCGTAGTGCAAGGAGCCACTGAAACTTACAGCAACTTCATCGACCGGCTGTGGGATGCGTTAATGAATCATCCAGATTTAAATGAGGAAAGCAAGCAGCAAATGTTTTGTGTGTTAGCCTTTGACAACGCCAATAAGGTTACAAAGCAGCTTCTGGCAGGTCTGCCGAAAAGGGCAGGAGTTGAAGACATGCTGTCCAGAGTCGAGAGGGCTGGAGCACAAAAACAACAGGCGACAGTTGCTGCTGCCATGCAAGGCGCGGTCAGAGAAGTTGTCCAACCACTTGCAGCTGCGGTGCAACAAAATAGCCCTCTGCAGGTGCAATCGTTTTTCTGCTGTATTTGCTATCGGTGTGGGGAAAAGGGGCACGTCAGACGCTGCTGCCATAGCACCGTCTGGTGAGAAAAAATGTCAAAAGAGTGACCACGCCACAAAAGTATGTTCGGGAAACAAGGGGAGGAGCGCGGACAGAGGCCGTGTGTGGAAACTGTAATCGATGGCCTTGCTGGACTTGTCGAATGCAAGACAAAAGACAAACGGACTGAGGTGTCAAGAGCCAAAGAGCTAACAAAGGAAGTAAATAACTGGTGCTTATCTTATTAGACAAAAGTAAGGGGGGATGGCCCATCACTGTAAACTCAGTGATCTGTGGAGCACCGTGGAGGCTGCACAGCCAGAGATTGCTTCAGAGATTGCTTTGGATAAAGCACAGATGGCCCCCGAATACACATACCAAGATGCCCGCTCCGAAGGCTGTCACACTGCTGAGTCCCGCTTCTGACAACACAACATTCCATGCCAAGAGCCAATCGATACACAATAATTGACTTAGTCCCACCTAGCAAAAAATTTCCAACATATAAAAATTGGCACGTGAAAACTCTCTTTGGGAGGAGCTAAGCGAGAACTTCACCTGATGGATGGGTCAACGGGCCTGGACCTCTCTTCCCCTCCCAAGAAGGGACGCTTTTTTGGTAAGAGTCGCGCCTCTGACTTTGTCAGAGTATCCCCGGGAACACATTGTTAACTAAAGCGCTAAACTATTAGTTTGAGCTCATCTTTTGTAGACAGTGAATTTATCAACGGCAATTCTGAATCTGTGATAACTGTCGCTTGAATAAATTACCTATTGTTTCAACTTTGCAAAACTGTTTCAGTGAAGTCCTTGGAAGGGCTCTGGCAGGCAATTTGAATATCAGACTCCCCTTTACCCCCCCCCCCCTTAACGTGACAGAAACAAATGAATCCTCCGGGCAAAGCAAGAGTTTTTCAGAACAGCCTCAAACTGCAACCAGAGGTAGCTTGGGTATCGACTTGGAAACCACAATAGACATTGTGCTTAATGACAAGACTGTACATGAGATCCCTAGCAATGCGGTCAAGCCAAGGATTAATTTAAACGGCAGAATGAAAGGACTTTTAGTGGAACATTCTTCTGCCGGTGTTAAGGGACTACTAATTGTTCCTAAGTTTATCGATGTGGACTATGAGGACCAGATTCATATTATGGTCCATACCCTTTGTCCTCCTTTGTTTGTTCCAAAAGGCAGTAAGATAGCGCAAATCCTAGTGATAGGCAGCTCAATCGACCATTCTTTAGCAAAGACTTCCCGTGAAAACCGAAGTCTTCATTCCACAGACCCTGCAGTTTGTTTTGCTACGAAGACGGACCACCGACCTAATATGAGCGTTGTGTTGAGTCAGAAAAATGCATCAGTACAAATCTATGGCCATGCTAGACACCGGAGCTGACATCACAATCGTAAGTATGGGTGTTTGGCCGGAGGAGTGGCCACTAAGTGTTCCCACAACGGCTATCGCAGGTGTGGGGGGACACTCCACTCCCATGATGAGCCAATACCCTGTGCAAATTACATTTCCTGAAGGGCAGGAGGTCACTTTAAAGGTCTATGTCATGCAGCTGCCTGAAACTCTTGCAGCCCTAATTGGCCACGATGTTTTGAGTCAAATTGGAGTTGTACTAACTACTACCCCTTTTTAGTTATGGGCACTGGAGAGCAGTCGCCCAACCCACCGCTAACCTGGCTTTCCAACTAACCCGTGTGAGTTGACCAGTGGCCCATGACAGAAGAGCGACTGCAAATAACAAGGCAATAGGTAGCAGAACAACTCGCTGCAGGCCACATCAAGCCTTCAGTCAGCCCATGGAATACCCCCATTTTCGTCATTCCGAAAAAGAGCGGCAAATGGCGCCTCTTACACGACCTACGTAAGATTAATGAGCAGATGCAACCCATGGGAGCCTTACAACCAGGAATGCCATCACCTGCTATGCTTCCGTCGGGTTGGCACGTGATCATTGTTGACCTAAAAGACTGCTTTTTCACTATACTTTACATCCCCGAGACACTCAGTGGTTTGCCTTTTCGATATCGGTAACCAACAAAGCAGCACCTTCAGAGCGATATGAGTGGGTTGTCTTGCCACAAGGCATGAGAAACTCACCCACGCTGTGTCAACTTTATGTGGCTTGGGCCTTAGCTCCACTCAGGGAGCAATGGCCGAATACGATCATTTATCATTATATGGATGACATCCTCTGCTGTTAACAGGAAGCATTCAATGACGATTCCTTGACGCAGCTGAGCACTGTTTTAGCCAGCAAGGGCCTTATTACTGCCCCAGAAAAGGTTCAGCGATCTGCACCATGGAAGTATTTGGGGTGGCGCATCTGACGCTAAGATCCAACCACAAAAGGTGGAGTTAGCGACAAATTTGCGCACGTTGACTGATGTACAGATTTTACTTGGAGATATCCAGTGGGTGCGCAACTGTGCTGGTATTTCCAATGCTGACATTGCACCATTGACATCACTACTACGTGGCTCACATCCCAGCACAGCAGTCACCCTATCACAGATGCAGCAAACAGCTTTGCAACACATCGTACGGAAGCTTCAAACAGCCTGGACTGCTAGGCGACTGCTAACCCTACCTGTCTCCTTGCTTATTTGTAACCCTGCCGGGTCGCCATATGCCCTTGTTTGTCAGTGGCAAAACAAGAACGGGGAGACTCATTCCTGTACAGCATCGTTGAATAGTCCTGATTTTGCCACTGACAAGCCTATTAGGGGCGATGTTCCATTATACATACTAGAATGGGTGCTTTTAAGTGTGCAGCCAAAGACTAGTACACAGACACAATCAGAATCTGTGGCAGAGCTAATCAGAAAAGGTAGGACGAGGATAGTGGAAATAGCAGGGGAAGAGCTGCAGGATATCAGTATACCTGTCAAAGCAGCAGATTTGGAATGGCGGCTGAGGCATGCTCTACCCATACAGGAAGCTCTGTTATGCTATGGTGGGAGGATACATTCCCGACAAGCGAAAGGGAGATTGTGGCAGTTCTTGAAGCGTAATCTACGGCTTGAGAAGTGCAGAGTTCAGAAAAAGTCGCTGGCCGAAGGAATTACAGTATATACAGATGCAGGCAGGAGGCTGCGTAAGGCAGTTTGTGTTTGGCAAGAAAGGGGCCAGTGGTGTCATCATATGATACAAGGACAGGACGGAGATTCGCTGCAAACTTTAGAGCTGACTGCCGTGGTCTGGGCTTTAACTAATTGGCTAAATGATCCTTTAAATGTTGTAACTGACTCCCTTTATGTAGCCGGGATAGTGCCTCGAATACCGGATGTCTTGCTTAGGGAGGCAGTCAACCCTAGATTAGGCAAGCTGTTTATCCAGTTGCGGACCGTACTGTCTCAACGGGCCGTACCTTGTTGCGTCATTCATGTACGTAGCCACCAATGGAATCTGGGACTAGGGCACGGCAATTAAATTGCTGACAAATTAGTCAGTCCCGCATGCCCTATGCCTCCAGTAGACAAGTTTCAGCAGGCCAGACAGAGTCATGAGAATTTTCACCAAAATGCGAGAGGTCTGCGAAGGCAATTTGGGCTGACAGAGAATGAGGCTCGTTATATCCTACAGGCCTGTCCTAAGTGTGGAAACCAGGGACCAGGTATAGGCCAAGAGGTAAATCCAAAAGGACTGCAGGTACTTGCGTTGTGGCAGATGGACGTCACGCACTTCTCTGAATTTGGGCGACTGAAGTACGTGCATGTCTCAATAGACACCTTTTCGAAAATGATATGGGCCACTGCTTTACCTGGGGAGAAAGCGCAACATGTTTGCAAGCATCTGCTTTCGTGTTTCGCAGTACTGGGGGTCCCTGAAGAAATTAAGACCAATAATGGACCTGCCTATGTCAGTCAAAAGCTGAGATCATTCTTGTTGACGTGGGGAATTAAGCACACCACGGGAATAGCGCATTCTCCGACAGGGCAAGGCCTCATAGAGCGCATTCATCGTGTGCTGAAAGACTACTTAGATAAACAGCGAGGAGCTGAAACTGAAGCGCAACCAGGGTTGCATCGAATTCTTTTTACTTTAAACTATTTGTGCTTTATGGGTGATCAAGAGGCACCGCCTGTTGTGGTGCACCACCAGAACTTAAAATTCAATAGTGCAACAACTTTACCACGGTTTAACGTGATCTATAGAGACCCGACTACTGGAGAGTGGGCTGGACCCGTACCAGTGATATTTAACGGTCGAGGTTATATGTGTGTTTCCACAGATCGCGGTCCAGTCTGGGTGCCTAGCCGAGCCGTGAAGCCTGCTTTGAATCAGCAAGACAAGTTAGCCGAGGAGCAACAAGCAGACTCTCACGAGCAGAGCAATCAAGTAGAAATAACCTGAATAGAGGGAAGACTATATGAGTGGTTACCAGGAGGTATTTGTCACCGATACCACCTGCGATGTTTTGTAAGATCTGTAAGCCTCGGGTTTTATGGAATTGTTACACTTGCTAACCATAGCAGCGGCGGCGAATATCGTTTGCGAAGCATCGGTGTGATCAGTGCCTTTAATAGGGCGGAGCGTAGCTCGCGCTTTAGTTGTTACAAGGCTCAAGACAGAAGGAAGCGATGCTTATCTCTGTAGCCGCTTGAAGTGGGTAAGTTTAGCAAACCGGAGAGCTAAAACTGTATGGGTAAGTAGTATTTTTTTTTTAGTATAGCCAAAGCTAGTTAGTACCTGCTGTCTGGGCCATCCCCAAAGCGGAGGGGGGAAAGACGAGAGTACGATGCTTACATCAGCTTTAAAGGGAATGGCAGGAAAACGAGAGGTTACCCTGTTATCCGCGCTCTTTACATGTTGTCAGATTATAGTAGGCGAAGAAACCCTTTACCGCATTGAGCCCCAACAAAACCTGTGGGTTACCTGGGTGAACAAAACGGGCCAATCAGCTTTTTGTTTGTCTCTTGCTTCCGCAACAGAACCTTTTCGCACCTGTCTAATAGGGGTACCTAGCTACAATGTTACTCATTTTGCTAATTATAGTGCAGGCAGATGTACAAAGGAGATTCAGGTGAGTAGTTGCAGTAGGTCCATCCACAAGCAATTACAATGGCTCGAACAGCACGCCAATCAAATACAACAAAACTTGGATTTTTTGATGGGTTTCTCACCTCGCTCTTTGTTAATCTGCCTGCTTGGCTTAACAGTTTAATTGTAGAAATTTTGTGTGTTTGTATCGTGTTACTTGCTGTTGGAATTATAATATATATTTGCTTTAGCTGTCTTAAAAAGGCTCTCTCCAAGAAGACGAAGCATACCTGGCTTGCTCAAAAACAAGAAGGGGGAATTGTGGAGTCCTGGCTGGACGAGAGGGGTCATAGCTTGGTGCCTTTGAGCAACCCAGGTTCCGATCCGGACGTGAGCCTTGAGAGCGGCTGACACGGAACCCTGTTGGGAAGGTAGAGCTACGAGCTTGGGACACTGGAGCAGGGGGACCCTCACGTTGCTGTTTCCTGCCGCACTGTCACTTCCTGCCACGCTGTCATTTCCTGCCACAGTGATGCTTCCGCATCAAGATGCAGCTCTGCACCACCAACAACGAGTTGCAGTAGTTTTGCCTATATATGTTTAGGGGTCTAACCAATCAGATGCTGTAATTGCTTTGCTATATAAACCTTGTTTTGCTGACTAATAAAGGTTGAATGATCAATACTCATATTGGGGTGACATCGTTACAATGGATCCGTAACCCACGCCAACAGAGGTGCTTTATCTATAATCCAACATAAATTCACATGCAATTGTAGCTGTTTTTCTGTATTTTGTCCCATGTTTTAGAAGCATCTACCCCTCCTCCTTTTTATCTACAACTAGTCTTCTTTTTTCCAAGGAAAAATGGGACACTTTTAACACAATAGGCAACTAAAGCATTTGTTAGTAGATTATGAAATTGGAAGAATAATATGGATCCCCTAGTAATTTGGAGATGTGAGTGAAAGAACAAAACAACTCTAGAATAAAATGCGTAAAATGTTTACTTGTCAGTGCCTGCAAGCTTAAAAGACTCTAAACACTGCTTAGCATCCAAGATCTTGATTCAGTTGCCTAAACATAGGTGTCCAGCGTCATTTAAGGCCAGTTATAATTTCCAAGGATAAATACACAGAGCTGGCTGGCAGAGAGGTGACAAAACCTATGAGATCCCTAATGTCCTCCTGTAGAAGAGCCACCCAGGATGCTAAGGACATTCCATATGGTGTTTGACCAGTAGGACAACCGAGGAAAGGTCCAGAACAATATAGTCAGTGGAGCCTAGGCAGTTATTTGGGTTACCCTAAAGTGGAGGTTGATTAACAGGGTAACTCTCCAGACTCCATATTCAGTGTTGACTTAATTTAGTAGATTATAGTTCCAAATTAGATATGTCTTGCACATGTAGACACCCATCTGCATTCATCTGAATATAGGAGTCAATCTGTAGCCAAATCCCACCCTAGATTATGATTACACAGAACTTTCATGAACATGGTAAAACTGAAGATTTGGCCCAGGTAATGGAAGACTAGACATGGTAGATGAAAAATGTCAGTTGGAGCTGAGATTTAAAATTAACTTTGGTGGGATGAAGAGACACTATAAAGGTAGCAATTAAGACCATCTAGAATTTGGAGTGAAGGCAGGAATAGGCAGAGAATAAACAAAATAAGAACAGAATATTCTGTCTTTAGAAAAACAAGGTAAGAAATATAAGTGGAGGGAAATAAAAATGCTGTTTTTAATAAAATTATGTATACAGTACTTACACATGGATATAGCTGTGTATCATACAGGTATATAAAGTAGTTCACAGTAGACATTAACACACATAAAAACCTTTTTGTATGTACAATATGTCATATATAGAGAAACAAAGAATAGACAGTGCTGAAAATACCCAAAATGTGATCACTTTTGCTGTATGGCTTATTTTTCCATAATAATGAAGAAACCACTAATTCCTGTTCTGGTATTTTATTTTAACTATTTGAAGCCCTTGGTTCAAATGCTTTTGCATGATGCGTCGAGCTTTCGAACTTGGCAGCTATAGGTTCTCTTTCTCTGCCTTTTATGTCCATAGTATGTGCTGTAAAAATGAGTAGGAAGATTTTCCATGACTCACACCAAATATGTTAAGTAACACTATCGTAGAAAATACGTGACAATACCTTCCCATCTGTCTCTGCCTATCATAGACCTCCTAAAAAAGTAATTTTTCAAGATTTAAATGGAAGCATACTGCTGAATTTTGAACAAAAGTGCTTTTCCCCCTCTCTCAATTACACCTGGAGAAGTCCTGGGGAAAGACAGTATCTCTGACATATATGCAGCTTGGAAGAAAGTTTACTTTCATAATGAACAAAAAGTGTTTGCTTTTTGTCCGAGCTCTTCCCTAGTAGCATGCTACAGGAGAGAAGTCTTTTTGGACTTTCGAAATCCATACTTGCTCACTGATTAAGATATATAAGAATGAAAGAGTAAAGAGATTTCCTGTGGATTAGAAGTGACATTTGGAATTACACTTCAAAATTAATCACAAAGCATCTTAGGTTCCTGAAAACATTTGTAATAAAATGAGAAACATTTCCAAGGAAGTAAGCACCTCCAGTTTGCATTGGAAGTCTCTCTGGGTCTAGAGACAAGCAAAATGTACAGGTCCAGAAGTGCAGATTTGTTGTGGCAAAATCTGCACTCGATGTGAATTTTATATGCTATGAGCATTTTAAATCTTTCTGTTACAGCTGTCTGTCAGACTCTTTCCATTTGTACATGACTTATTCAATGCAGAACTGTTCTAGTATATTGTCATTCTGGTGTAAGTTCTTCTTAGATTTTCATTCGTGAATAATTCCTGTTTGAAAGTGAAATGTCAAGAATACAGCTGGTCAGACACTGAGAACCTTTTTATTTTTTGTTTTACTATTTCTGTTCTTCTTATATTGTAATGGCAATTTTAAAATATAAATTTGAATTTAAAGAATTGATACGTTACAAGAGCTTTAACTTTGAGCTTATTAAGCGAGCACAGAAACACTTCCGAATGTTCGCTAGATGATATTTCACAGATATGTGTGTTTTTGTCAGTGCATACCAGAATAACAACACCTCCCCCATGCCCACTGCTGATTGCATACCTCAGAGAAGTTGCCTAAACTCCATCTTCAACCTTCTTCATTTCACTCTGGGGCTCATTTTAGACACAAAAGAGTTTAGACACAATAATTAATTTATTCTGTCCACAGCAGAAACAACGGGAATGGGTCAATATATGCACTTCATTACTAAATTACACTTTTTGTAGGGAAAAACAAACAAACAAAATGCTTTATTCTCATGAATCCTTCAAATTTTGACAAAATTTAGACTGAGTCTGAGGAAAACTATGCAGTGACATTAATGACCCTGTTACCTCTCAGCCAAGCTTCTTCAGTGGAATCAACACTAAAAGACCTTCAGGGAATTTCAAGTAGACAACTCTGTGTTGTAGATAGGAATATTTTATTTGTCTTGTCAAACAGACAGTTATTCATTTGTCCTACCAGGAAAGTGTTTAGAATAGAGAAATATTAAAAAGGAGTTTGCTTAAATAAAATAACTGATATTGGTTCATGTATGATGGTTATTTTCAACCTACAAAAAAGTCTGAAATATTTTACAAGCCTTTACACTCCATTTATCAACACAAGTTTAACGATAAAGGATATATATTGAAACACTGAAAATTTTTACATCATCTATTATACAGGTTTACCATAATTTACCCAATTTGAGATTATTTTTGTGTTGCTTTATAGCTGTATTTACGTGAAAGAATACAGTGTTTCTTTTTCCATTTTATTTCTAAAATAGAATATAATCAGATTTTCATTGTTCATTAGAAGTTTCCTGACGTTGTTAGCACCAGGAAGAAAAAAGTACACTAAAGTGCATTATCCATAATAAACCTGTGATTTCCTGAAAATTCTTCACAAAATACACATTTGAAAAATGCAGATATACACCTAAACTTTTTCTTCCTAATAATGAAAAGGGCCATGAGTCATTAGGATTTCACACTCAGTCACTCCACCAGTCAGCTGACTAGACAATATTAGTGATGTTCAATTGGTAAGAATTTTATATGCCAAAATTGCCTACAATCCAAAAGATTTATTCCAAATTGAAAGAATTTGGTTGACAAACATCTCTCTACGCTTTTTAAAATTATACACGTCACATAAAATTGCCTTTTGCTGTACGGATAGTTCATTCTGGGAAAAATTAGCCATCCATGGAAACCCGGCAGGGTCACAAACTGAGACAAAATATTGGTAGGGAAAACCTGTGGAAATTGGAGATGTGCTTTTTTTGCTCCAACCAAGGAGACAAAGAAGCAGTGAAAGGCTGTTTCTTGTTCAATACAGGGACAAAGGGAAAAGGGTAAATGATGAATACTAGAGAATGAACCATATCTGGGTCTTTCTGTGAGAAAAGGTGTTATGTTTGGAAAGGCTATGAAAAGAGAAATAATTTTGCTGATAGTGAGTGCGTTCAGTACAATCAAAAGTTCCTTGATTTAGCCTGAAGATATGTTGTCAGTACATAACATACAGGACAAAAAAGCATTTTGGATACAGCATCAGAAATCGTGAGCAGGCTTCTTACTATTAGTATGTAGAATAAATTTATTTCTTAAGCCTAATCTGTTTTTTGAAAATTCTGTTTGACACTTCTTCCAAGAGGTTAGAACTCTGTTTTTTAAGGCATGAATATACAAATGGAACACCTTTTAGACTGGGATTAAAATTGTGGTTCTGAACCCAGTTACAGACAGCAATGACTCCTGAGAAAATATATCAGGTTTTCTGAAGTGTAAATGCTAATGTCGTCTGATTAAGAAAGGAGCGCACAATAGACTCTTTGTTTTGCTCAAGTACAAGATGTGAGTTACGGTTTTTTTAAGAGGTTTTCAATCATTGTTATAAATGAGGATGTGACTGAGATGTTCACAGCTCTGTTGGTCTACCTATTCTTGTAGGTAGAGAGGTGAATTGCAGTGAGATTGTGGTGATGTGGACAAATGGACAAGTCTGATATTCTGTCACTAGACTGATTGATGTCAGGTATATAAGTAGTAGTGGGGGAGACTGTATCAAATGGAGATGTGGACTAGTTTGTTTTCAAGTTAGGTTACTTACTAAGTAAGGGGAAATGAAAGAATGCATATTAGTTTAATGTGATTCGAAAGGCATGCCTTGGCAATTGTATAGGAAAACCTTTTTTACTGCCTTGTTTCTTTCTGTGTTTTTCTGAAGAAGGAAAGCTAGTCTGGGTTTGGTTTTGTTGGGCTTTTTTAATATTTATGCTTGAAAGCAGGAAAGCCTGTGCATTTCTGGTTTGCTTAAAAGTTACTGTCTCCTGATGCAAGTGTTAACCTTTTGTTGTGGATCAAACACACAGTGAAAAATATCAAAATGTTATTTTGAGGAATCATTTTGTGGGAGAAAACATTTTCAACACTTCTAGATCAAAAATCATCAATGCCCCTGCAAGAGTAATTTTTAGAATGCTTGAAATTTACAAAGAACACATTTCTTTCACAGTTTACTACTGTGGTACAGATGGCAATCTAATGCTTAATGTTGTACCAAGAGACAAAGGCAAATGCCTTTTATTGGAACTAAATCTGTATATTCATACTTGCAGGAAAAAGATTTTTCAGGATTTACGGAATTCCAGCCTCCAAAGGACAGAGATAAAATTGCTTTCTTCTTCTCCAAACGTAGTAGAGTTTTCCCTTTAAAGTTCCTATGTACTTGTTTTGTGAAACGTTACATAATTTTAAGAAAACTCTCAGTCACTCTCCAGGGAAAAAGGTTATATCTTTTTAACTGTTTTATTTTTTCTTCATTCAGAGACCTGATATCAAGCTGATTCAGGCAGTACTTTCAAATTAATTGAACTACATATCCACATGTTTTACACTATGAACAGACAGAGATCAGCTAGGGGAAATGAATTGTGTTTCCTACTACTGCTGTTTATTAGACTGTACATAAAATTATGGGAGAAGCCTTTCCTTTTTTCAAAAGCTAGGCTTAGAACACATGGCCTAGATACTCTTGCAAAAATTAATCTTTAGTATGGTTTTAGAATCTACAGTGTAAATATATTTTGTGTATAAAACACAAGAAAAATAAAATTTCAGTCAACAGCTATCTCTTGCAAAAAAAAACAATTTTTTTTTTTTCTTGTTAGAATAATGGAGAGATTAACCACAAATATTAGAACAGTCACTGAAGTTGTAGTGATACAAAGTTCGAGAAGAGAAGGAGATGTGTACAAATGGTTATGTGAGGTCAGTCTGGAAAGCAGATTAATCTGCTGTTAGGAACATGCTGTGAGGACTTCTTTATTTAGTGATTATAGAAGTAGATTAAAGACTCTCTGAGATCTAGGTGGATCCCAAATAAACCTGAAAATAAATGTTGGTCATTGGAAATGAACATTGAAACAGCTGTCTGAGGTTCTGTAGAAAGAGTAAAATAAAATTTTTCAAAAAATAGAAATAAAAATGCATCCTTTATAGTAGAAGTGCCTTCTGTAAGACACATCATGAAAAGGTAGGATAAGTCTCTATACTTGAGCATTGTACTTTATGGCTTCTGTGGTGCAACATACTTACATGAGTCCCAGGCTTACCTGTAACTGTCATACAGAGTTTCCAGATTTTATG
>NW_027449055.1:300000-385851 GCF_030867145.1 Opisthocomus hoazin
TGAAAATGCAAACGTCTGCAGATAGCTCGCAGGCAGAAAGAGCTAGCCTGGAAAGCTGTTGCTCAGCCTCATCTGCCCATGGCACTGCTCGCACAGAGGCACAGAGACTGGGACTGCTTGCTTGTCTTGTCCCCTCAAACTTCAAACGTAGCTTAGGTGGTCCGTGCCGGGCGCCTCCGGCAGCCCTGCTCCGAAAATGCGAACGTCTGCAGATAGCTCGCGGGCAGAAAGAGCTAGCCTGGAAAGCTGTTGCTCAGCCTCATCTGCCCATGGCACTGCTCGCACAGAGGCACAGAGACTGGGGCTGCTTGCTTGTCTTGCCCCCTCAAACTTCAAACGTAGCTTAGGTGGTCCGTGCCAGGCGCCTCCGGCAGCCCTGCTCCGAAAATGTGAACGTCTGCAGATAGCTCGCAGGCAGAAAGAGCTAGCCTGGAAAGCTGTTGCTCAGCCTCATCTGCCCATGGCACTGCTCGCACAGAGGCACAGAGACTGGGGCTGCTTGCTTGTCTTGTCCCCTCAAACTTCAAATGTAGCTTAGGTGGTCTGTGCCGGGCGCCTCCGGCAGCCCTGCTCCAAAAATGCGAACGTCTGCAGATAGCTCGCAGGCAGAAAGAGCTAGCCTGGAAAGCTGTTGCTCAGCCTCATCTGCCCATGGCACTGCTCGCACAGAGGCACAGAGACTGGGGATGCTTGCTTGTCTTGTCCCCTCAAACTTCAAACGTAGCTTAGGTGGTCCGTGCTATTCGCCTCCGGCAGCCCTGCTCCGAAAATCCAAACGTCTGCAGATAGCTCGCAGGCAGAAAGAGCTAGCCTGGAAAGCTGTTGCTCAGCCTCATCTGCCCATGGCACTGCTCGCACAGAGGCACAGAGACTGGGGCTGCTTGCTTGTCTTGTCCCCTCAAACTTCAAACGTAGCTTAGGTGGTCCGTGCCGGGCGCCTCCGGCAGCCCTGCTCCGAAAATCCAAACGTCTGCAGATAGCTCGCAGGCAGAAAGAGCTAGCCTGGAAAGCTGTTGCTCAGCCTCATCTGCCCATGGCACTGCTCGCACAGAGGCACAGAGACTGGGGCTGCTTGCTTGTCTTGTCCCCTCAAACTTCAAACGTAGCTTAGGTGGTCCGTGCCAGGCGCCTCCGGCAGCCCTGCTCCGAAAATGCGAACGTCTGCAGATAGCTCGCAGGCAGAAAGAGCTAGCCTGGAAAGCTGTTGCTCAGCCTCATCTGCCCATGGCACTGCTCGCACAGAGGCACAGAGACTGGGGCTGCTTGCTTGTCTTGTCCCCTCAAACTTCAAACGTAGCTTAGGTGGTCCGTGCCGGGCGCCTCCGGCAGCCCTGCTCCGAAAATCCAAACGTCTGCAGATAGCTCGCAGGCAGAAAGAGCTAGCCTGGAAAGCTGTTGCTCAGCCTCATCTGCCCATGGCACTGCTCGCACAGAGGCACAGAGACTGGGGCTGCTTGCTTGTCTTGTCCCCTCAAACTTCAAACGTAGCTTAGGTGGTCCGTGCCAGGCGCCTCCGGCAGCCCTGCTCCGAAAATGCGAACGTCTGCAGATAGCTCGCAGGCAGAAAGAGCTAGCCTGGAAAGCTGTTGCTCAGCCTCATCTGCCCATGGCACTGCTCGCACAGAGGCACAGAGACTGGGGCTGCTTGCTTGTCTTGTCCCCTCAAACTTCAAACGTAGCTTAGGTGGTCCGTGCCGGGCGCCTCCGGCAGCCCTGCTCCGAAAATGCGAACGTCTGCAGATAGCTCGCAGGCAGAAAGAGCTAGCCTGGAAAGCTGTTGCTCAGCCTCATCTGCCCATGGCACTGCTCGCACAGAGGCACAGAGACTGGGGCTGCTTGCTTGTTTCGCCCCCTCAAACTTCAAACTTAGTTTAGGTGGTCCGTGCCGGGCGCCTCCGGCAGCCCTGCTCCGAAAATGCAAACGTCTGCAGATAGCTCGCAGGCAGAAAGAGCTAGCCTGGAAAGCTGTTGCTCAGCCTCATCTGCCCATGGCACTGCTCGCACAGAGGCACAGAGACTGGGGCTGCTTGCTTGTCTTGTCCCCTCAAACTTCAAACGTAGCTTAGGTGGTCTGTGCCGGGCGCCTCCGGCAGCCCTGCTCCGAAAATGCAAACGTCTGCAGATAGCTCGCAGGCAGAAAGAGCTAGCCTGGAAAGCTGTTGCTCAGCCTCATCTGCCCATGGCACTGCTCGCACAGAGGCACAGAGACTGGGGCTGCTTGCTTGTCTTGTCCCCTCAAACTTCAAATGTAGCTTAGGTGGTCCGTGCCGGGCGCCTCCGGCAGCCCTGCTCCGAAAATGCGAACGTCTGCAGATAGCTCGCAGGCAGAAAGAGCTAGCCTGGAAAGCTGTTGCTCAGCCTCATCTGCCCATGGCACTGCTCGCACAGAGGCACAGAGACTGGGGCTGCTTGCTTGTCTTGCCCCCTCAAACTTCAAACGTAACTTAGGTAGTCCGTGCCGGGCGCCTCCGGCAGCCCTGCTCCAAAAATGCAAACGTCTGCAGATAGCTCGCAGGCAGAAAGAGCTAGCCTGGAAAGCTGTTGCTCAGCCTCATCTGCCCATGGCACTGCTCGCACAGAGGCACAGAGACTGGGGCTGCTTGCTTGTCTTGTCCCCTCAAACTTCAAACGTAGCTTAGGTGGTCCGTGCCGGGCGCCTCCGGCAGCCCTGCTCCGAAAATGCGAACGTCTGCAGATAGCTCGCAGGCAGAAAGAGCTAGCCTGGAAAGCTGTTGCTCAGCCTCATCTGCCCATGGCACTGCTCGCACAGAGGCACAGAGACTGGGGCTGCTTGCTTGTCTTGTCCCCTCAAACTTCAAATGTATCTTAGGTGGTCCGTGCCGGGCGCCTCCGGCAGCCCTGCTCCGAAAATGCAAACGTCTGCAGATAGCTCGCAGGCAGAAAGAGCTAGCCTGGAAAGCTGTTGCTCAGCCTCATCTGCCCATGGCACTGCTCGCACAGAGGCACAGAGACTGGGGCTGCTTGCTTGTCTTGTCCCCTCAAACTTCAAACGTAACTTACGTGGTCCGTGCCGGGCGCCTCCGGCAGCCCTGCTCCGAAAATGCAAACGTCTGCAGATAGCTCGCAGGCAGAAAGAGCTAGCCTGGAAAGCTGTTGCTCAGCCTCATCTGCCCATGGCACTGCTCGCACAGAGGCACAGAGACTGGGGCTGCTTGCTTGTCTTGTCCCCTCAAACTTCAAACGTGGCTTAGGTGGTCCATGCCAGACGCCTCCGGCAGCCCTGCTCCGAAAATCCAAACGTCTGCAGATAGCTCGCAGCCAGAAAGAGCTAGCCTGGAAAGCTGTTGCTCAGCCTCATCTGCCCATGGCACTGCTCGCACAGAGGCACAGAGACTGGGGCTGCTTGCTTGTCTTGTGCCCTCAAACTTCAAACGTAGCTTAGGTGGTCTGTGCCGGGAGCCTCCGGCAGCCCTGCTCCGAAAATGCGAACGTCTGCAGATAGCTCGCAGGCAGAAAGAGCTAGCCTGGAAAGCTGTTGCTCAGCCTCATCTGCCCATGGCACTGCTCGCACAGAGGCACAGAGACTGGGGCTGCTTGCTTGTCTTGTCCCCTCAAACTTCAAATGTATCTTAGGTGGTCCGTGCCGGGCGCCTCCGGCAGCCCTGCTCCGAAAATGCGAACGTCTGCAGATAGCTCGCAGGCAGAAAGAGCTAGCCTGGAAAGCTGTTGCTCAGCCTCATCTGCCCATGGCACTGCTCGCACAGAGGCACAGAGACTGGGGCTGCTTGCTTGTCTTGTCCCCTCAAACTTCAAACGTAGCTTAGGTGGTCCGTGCCGGGCGCCTCCGGCAGCCCTGCTCCGAAAATGCGAACGTCTGCAGATAGCTCGCAGGCAGAAAGAGCTAGCCTGGAAAGCTGTTGCTCAGCCTCATCTGCCCATGGCACTGCTCGCACAGAGGCACAGAGACTGGGGCTGCTTGCTTGTCTTGTCCCCTCAAACTTCAAACGTAGCTTAGGTGGTCCGTGCCAGGCGCCTCCGGCAGCCCTGCTCCGAAAATCCAAACGTCTGCAGATAGCTCGCAGGCAGAAAGAGCTAGCCTGGAAAGCTGTTGCTCAGCCTCATCTGCCCATGGCAGTGCTCGCACAGAGGCACAGAGACTGGGGCTGCTTGCTTGTTTCGCCCCCTCAAACTTCAAACTTAGTTTAGGTGGTCCGTGCCGGGCGCCTCCGGCAGCCCTGCTCCGAAAATGCAAACGTCTGCAGATAGCTCGCAGGCAGAAAGAGCTAGCCTGGAAAGCTGTTGCTCAGCCTCATCTGCCCATGGCACTGCTCGCACAGAGGCACAGAGACTGGGGCTGCTTGCTTGTCTTGTCCCCTCAAACTTCAAACGTAGCTTAGGTGGTCTGTGCCGGGCGCCTCCGGCAGCCCTGCTCCGAAAATGCAAACGTCTGCAGATAGCTCGCAGGCAGAAAGAGCTAGCCTGGAAAGCTGTTGCTCAGCCTCATCTGCCCATGGCACTGCTCGCACAGAGGCACAGAGACTGGGGCTGCTTGCTTGTCTTGTCCCCTCAAACTTCAAATGTAGCTTAGGTGGTCCGTGCCGGGCGCCTCCGGCAGCCCTGCTCCGAAAATGCGAACGTCTGCAGATAGCTCGCAGGCAGAAAGAGCTAGCCTGGAAAGCTGTTGCTCAGCCTCATCTGCCCATGGCACTGCTCGCACAGAGGCACAGAGACTGGGGCTGCTTGCTTGTCTTGTCCCCTCAAACTTCAAACGTAGCTTAGGTGGTCCGTGCCGGGCGCCTCCGGCAGCCCTGCTCCGAAAATGCGAACGTCTGCAGATAGCTCGCAGGCAGAAATAGCTAGCCTGGAAAGCTGTTGCTCAGCCTCATCTGCCCATGGCACTGCTCGCACAGAGGCACAGAGACTGGGGCTGCTTGCTTGTCTTGTCCCCTCAAACTTCACACGTAGCTTAGGTGGTCGGTGCCGGGCGCCTCCGGCAGCCCTGCTCCGAAAATCCAAACGTCTGCAGATAGCTCACAGGCAGAAAGAGCTAGCCTGGAAAGCTGTTGCTCAGCCTCATCTGCCCATGGCACTGCTCGCACAGAGGCACAGAGACTGGGGCTGCTTGCTTGTCTTGTCCCCTCAAACTTCAAACGTAACTTAGGTGGTCCGTGCCGGGCGCCTCCGGCAGCCCTGCTCCGAAAATCCAAACGTCTGCAGATAGCTCGCAGGCAGAAAGAGCTAGCCTGGAAAGCTGTTGCTCAGCCTCATCTGCCCATGGCACTGCTCGCACAGAGGCACAGAGACTGGGGCTGCTTGCTTGTCTTGTCCCCTCAAACTTCAAACGTAGCTTAGGTGGTCCGTGCCAGGCGCCTCCGGCAGCCCTGCTCCAAAAATGCGAACGTCTGCAGATAGCTCGCAGGCAGAAAGAGCTAGCCTGGAAAGCTGTTGCTCAGCCTCATCTGCCCATGGCACTGCTCGCACAGAGGCACAGAGACTGGGGCTGCTTGCTTGTCTTGTCCCCTCAAACTTCAAACGTAGCTTAGGTGGTCCGTGCCGGGCGCCTCCGGCAGCCCTGCTCCGAAAATACGAACGTCTGCAGATAGCTCGCAGGCAGAAAGAGCTAGCCTGGAAAGCTGTTGCTCAGCCTCATCTGCCCATGGCACTGCTCGCACAGAGGCACAGAGACTGGGGCTGCTTGCTTGTCTTGTCCCCTCAAACTTCAAATGTATCTTAGGTGGTCCGTGCCGGGCGCCTCCGGCAGCCCTGCTCCGAAAATGCGAACGTCTGCAGATAGCTCGCAGGCAGAAAGAGCTAGCCTGGAAAGCTGTTGCTCAGCCTCATCTGCCCATGGCACTGCTCGCACAGAGGCACAGAGACTGGGGCTGCTTGCTTGTCTTGTCCCCTCAAACTTCACACGTAGCTTAGGTGGTCCGTGCCGGGCGCCTCCGGCAGCCCTGCTCCGAAAATGCGAACGTCTGCAGATAGCTCGCAGGCAGAAAGAGCTAGCCTGGAAAGCTGTTGCTCAGCCTCATCTGCCCATGGCACTGCTCGCACAGAGGCACAGAGACTGGGGCTGCTTGCTTGTCTTGTCCCCTCAAACTTCACACGTAGCTTAGGTGGTCGGTGCCGGGCGCCTCCGGCAGCCCTGCTCCGAAAATCCAAACGTCTGCAGATAGCTCACAGGCAGAAAGAGCTAGCCTGGAAAGCTGTTGCTCAGCCTCATCTGCCCATGGCACTGCTCGCACAGAGGCACAGAGACTGGGGCTGCTTGCTTGTCTTGTCCCCTCAAACTTCAAACGTAACTTAGGTGGTCCGTGCCGGGCGCCTCCGGCAGCCCTGCTCCGAAAATCCAAACGTCTGCAGATAGCTCGCAGGCAGAAAGAGCTAGCCTGGAAAGCTGTTGCTCAGCCTCATCTGCCCATGGCACTGCTCGCACAGAGGCACAGAGACTGGGGCTGCTTGCTTGTCTTGTCCCCTCAAACTTCAAACGTAGCTTAGGTGGTCCGTGCCAGGCGCCTCCGGCAGCCCTGCTCCGAAAATGCGAACGTCTGCAGATAGCTCGCAGGCAGAAAGAGCTAGCCTGGAAAGCTGTTGCTCAGCCTCATCTGCCCATGGCACTGCTCGCACAGAGGCACAGAGACTGGGGCTGCTTGCTTGTCTTGTCCCCTCAAACTTCAAACGTAGCTTAGGTGGTCCGTGCCGGGCGCCTCCGGCAGCCCTGCTCCGAAAATGCGAACGTCTGCAGATAGCTCGCAGGCAGAAAGAGCTAGCCTGGAAAGCTGTTGCTCAGCCTCATCTGCCCATGGCACTGCTCGCACAGAGGCACAGAGACTGGGGCTGCTTGCTTGTCTTGTCCCCTCAAACTTCAAATGTATCTTAGGTGGTCCGTGCCGGGCGCCTCCGGCAGCCCTGCTCCGAAAATGCAAACGTCTGCAGATAGCTCGCAGGCAGAAAGAGCTAGCCTGGAAAGCTGTTGCTCAGCCTCATCTGCCCATGGCACTGCTCGCACAGAGGCACAGAGACTGGGGCTGCTTGCTTGTCTTGCCCCCTCAAACTTCAAACGTAACTTACGTGGTCCGTGCCGGGCGCCTCCGGCAGCCCTGCTCCGAAAATGCAAACGTCTGCAGATAGCTCGCAGGCAGAAAGAGCTAGCCTGGAAAGCTGTTGCTCAGCCTCATCTGCCCATGGCACTGCTCGCACAGAGGCACAGAGACTGGGGCTGCTTGCTTGTCTTGTCCCCTCAAACTTCAAACGTAGCTTAGGTGGTCCGTGCCAGGCGCCTCCGGCAGCCCTGCTCCGAAAATCCAAACGTCTGCAGATAGCTCGCAGCCAGAAAGAGCTAGCCTGGAAAGCTGTTGCTCAGCCTCATCTGCCCATGGCACTGCTCGCACAGAGGCACAGAGACTGGGGCTGCTTGCTTGTCTTGTCCCCTCAAACTTCAAACGTAGCTTAGGTGGTCTGTGCCGGGAGCCTCCGGCAGCCCTGCTCCGAAAATGCGAACGTCTGCAGATAGCTCGCAGGCAGAAAGAGCTAGCCTGGAAAGCTGTTGCTCAGCCTCATCTGCCCATGGCACTGCTCGCACAGAGGCACAGAGACTGGGGCTGCTTGCTTGTTTCGCCCCCTCAAACTTAAAACGTAGCTTAGGTGGTCCGTGCCGGGCGCCTCCGGCAGCCCTGCTCCGAAAATGCTAACGTCTGCAGATAGCTCGCAGCCAGAAAGAGCTAGCCTGGAAAGCTGTTGCTCAGCCTCATCTGCCCATGGCACTGCTCGCACAGAGGCACAGAGACTGGGGCTGCTTGCTTGTCTTGTCCCCTCAAACTTCAAAAGTAACTTAGGTGGTCTGTGCCGGGAGCCTCCGGCAGCCCTGCTCCGAAAATGCGAACGTCTGCAGATAGCTCGCAGGCAGAAAGAGCTAGCCTGGAAAGCTGTTGCTCAGCCTCATCTGCCCATGGCACTGCTCGCACAGAGGCACAGAGACTGGGGCTGCTTGCTTGTCTTGTCCCCTCAAACTTTAAATGTAGCTTAGGTGGTCCGTGCCGGGCGCCTCCGGCAGCCCTGCTCCGAAAATGCGAACGTCTGCAGATAGCTCGCAGGCAGAAAGAGCTAGCCTGGAAAGCTGTTGCTCAGCCTCATCTGCCCATGGCACTGCTCGCACAGAGGCACAGAGACTGGGGCTGCTTGCTTGTCTTGTCCCCTCAAACTTCAAACGTATCTTAGGTGGTCCGTGCCGGGCGCCTCCGGCAGCCCTGCTCTGAAAATGCAAACGTCTGCAGATAGCTCGCAGGCAGAAAGAGCTAGCCTGGAAAGCTGTTGCTCAGCCTCATCTGCCCATGGCACTGCTCGCACAGAGGCACAGAGACTGGGGCTGCTTGCTTGTCTTGTCCCCTCAAACTTCAAACGTAGCTTAGGTGGTCCGTGCCGGGCGCCTCCGGCAGCCCTGCTCCGAAAATGCGAACGTCTGCAGATAGCTCGCAGGCAGAAAGAGCTAGCCTGGAAAGCTGTTGCTCAGCCTCATCTGCCCATGGCACTGCTCGCACAGAGGCACAGAGACTGGGGCTGCTTGCTTGTCTTGTCCCCTCAAACTTCAAACGTAGCTTAGGTGGTCCGTGCCGGGCGCCTCCGGCAGCCCTGCTCCAAAAATGCGAACGTCTGCAGATAGCTCGCAGGCAGAAAGAGCTAGCCTGGAAAGCTGTTGCTCAGCCTCATCTGCCCATGGCACTGCTCGCACAGAGGCACAGAGACTGGGGCTGCTTGCTTGTCTTGTCCCCTCAAACTTCAAACGTAGCTTAGGTGGTCTGTGCCGGGCGCCTCCGGCAGCCCTGCTCCAAAAATGCAAACGTCTGCAGATAGCTCGCAGGCAGAAAGAGCTAGCCTGGAAAGCTGTTGCTCAGCCTCATCTGCCCGTGGCACTGCTCGCACAGAGGCACAGAGACTGGGGCTGCTTGCTTGTCTTGCCCCCTCAAACTTCAAACGTAGCTTAGGTGGTCCGTGCCAGGCGCCTCCGGCAGCCCTGCTCCGAAAATGCGAACGTCTGCAGATAGCTCGCAGCCAGAAAGAGCTAGCCTGGAAAGCTGTTGCTCAGCCTCATCTGCCCATGGCACTGCTCGCACAGAGGCACAGAGACTGGGGCTGCTTGCTTGTCTTGTCCCCTCAAACTTCAAATGTAGCTTAGGTGGTCTGTGCCGGGCGCATCCGACAGCCCTGCTCCAAAAATGCGAACGTCTGCAGATAGCTCGCAGGCAGAAAGAGCTAGCCTGGAAAGCTGTTGCTCAGCCTCATCTGCCCATGGCACTGCTCGCACAGAGGCACAGAGACTGGGGATGCTTGCTTGTCTTGTCCCCTCAAACTTCAAACGTAGCTTAGGTGGTCCGTGGTATTCGCCTCCGGCAGCCCTGCTCCGAAAATCCAAACGTCTGCAGATAGCTCGCAGGCAGAAAGAGCTAGCCTGGAAAGCTGTTGCTCAGCCTCATCTGCCCATGGCACTGCTCGCACAGAGGCACAGAGACTGGGGCTGCTTGCTTGTCTTGTCCCCTCAAACTTCAAACGTAGCTTAGGTGGTCCGTGCCGGGCGCCTCCGGCAGCCCTGCTCCGAAAATGCAAATGTCTGCAGATAGCTCGCAGGCAGAAAGAGCTAGCCTGGAAAGCTGTTGCTCAGCCTCATCTGCCCATGGCACTGCTCGCACAGAGGCACAGAGACTGGGGCTGCTTGCTTGTCTTGTCCCCTCAAACTTCAAATGTATCTCAGGTGGTCCGTGCCGGGCGCATCCGGCAGCCCTGCTCCGAAAATGCGAACGTCTGCAGATAGCTCGCAGGCAGAAAGAGCTAGCCTGGAAAGCTGTTGCTCAGCCTCATCTGCCCATGGCACTGCTCGCACAGAGGCACAGAGACTGGGGCTGCTTGCTTGTCTTGTCCCCTCAAACTTCAAACGTAGCTTAGGTGGTCCGTGCTATTCGCCTCCGGCAGCCCTGCTCCAAAAATGCAAACGTCTGCAGATAGCTCGCAGGCAGAAAGAGCTAGCCTGGAAAGCTGTTGCTCAGCCTCATCTGCCCATGGCACTGCTCGCACAGAGGCACAGAGACTGGGGCTGCTTGCTTGTCTTGTCCCCTCAAACTTCAAACGTAACTTAGGTGGTCCGTGCCGGGCGCCTCCGGCAGCCCTGCTCCGAAAATGCAAACGTCTGCAGATAGCTCGCAGGCAGAAAGAGCTAGCCTGGAAAGCTGTTGCTCAGCCTCATCTGCCCATGGCACTGCTCGCACAGAGGCACAGAGACTGGGGCTGCTTGCTTGTCTTGTCCCCTCAAACTTCAAACGTAGCTTAGGTGGTCCGTGCCAGGCGCCTCCGGCAGCCCTGCTCCGAAAATGCGAACGTCTGCAGATAGCTCGCAGGCAGAAAGAGCTAGCCTGGAAAGCTGTTGCTCAGCCTCATCTGCCCATGGCACTGCTCGCACAGAGGCACAGAGACTGGGGCTGCTTGCTTGTCTTGTCCCCTCAAACTTCAAACGTAGCTTAGGTGGTCTGTGCCGGGCGCCTCCGGCAGCCCTGCTCCGAAAATGCGAACGTCTGCAGATAGCTCGCAGGCAGAAAGAGCTAGCCTGGAAAGCTGTTGCTCAGCCTCATCTGCCCATGGCACTGCTCGCACAGAGGCACAGAGACTGGGGCTGCTTGCTTGTCTTGTCCCCTCAAACTTCAAACGTAGCTTAGGTGGTCCGTGCCGGGCGCCTCCGGCAGCCCTGCTCCGAAAATGCGAACGTCTGCAGATAGCTCGCAGGCAGAAAGAGCTAGCCTGGAAAGCTGTTGCTCAGCCTCATCTGCCCATGGCACTGCTCGCACAGAGGCACAGAGACTGGGGCTGCTTGCTTGTCTTGTCCCCTCAAACTTCAAACGTAGCTTAGGTGGTCCGTGCCGGGCGCCTCCGGCAGCCCTGCTCCGAAAATGCAAACGTCTGCAGATAGCTCGCAGGCAGAAAGAGCTAGCCTGGAAAGCTGTTGCTCAGCCTCATCTGCCCATGGCACTGCTCGCACAGAGGCACAGAGACTGGGGCTGCTTGCTTGTCTTACCCCCTCAAACTTCAAACGTAACTTACGTGGTCCGTGCCGGGCGCCTCCGGCAGCCCTGCTCCGAAAATGCAAACGTCTGCAGATAGCTCGCAGGCAGAAAGAGCTAGCCTGGAAAGCTGTTGCTCAGCCTCATCTGCCCATGGCACTGCTCGCACAGAGGCACAGAGACTGGGGCTGCTTGCTTGTCTTGTCCCCTCAAACTTCAAATGTATCTTTGGTGGTCCGTGCCGGGCGCATCCGGCAGCGCTGCTCCGAAAATCCAAACGTCTGCAGATAGCTCGCAGGCAGAAAGAGCTAGCCTGGAAAGCTGTTGCTCAGCCTCATCTGCCCATGGCACTGCTCACACAGAGGCACAGAGACTGGGGCTGCTTGCTTGTCTTGTCCCCTCAAACTTCAAACGTAGCTTAGGTGGTCCGTGCCGGGAGCCTCCGGCAGCCCTGCTCCGAAAATGCAAACGTCTGCAGATAGCTCGCAGGCAGAAAGAGCTAGCCTGGAAAGCTGTTGCTCAGCCTCATCTGCCCATGGCACTGCTCGCACAGAGGCACAGAGACTGGGGCTGCTTGCTTGTCTTGTCCCCTCAAACTTCAAACGTAGCTTAGGTGGTCCGTGCCAGGCGCCTCCGGCAGCCCTGCTCCGAAAATGCGAACGTCTGCAGATAGCTCGCAGGCAGAAAGAGCTAGCCTGGAAAGCTGTTGCTCAGCCTCATCTGCCCATGGCACTGCTCGCACAGAGGCACAGAGACTGGGGCTGCTTGCTTGTCTTGTCCCCTCAAACTTCAAACGTAGCTTAGGTGGTCCGTGCCGGGCGCCTCCGGCAGCCCTGCTCCGAAAATGCGAACGTCTGCAGATAGCTCGCAGGCAGAAAGAGCTAGCCTGGAAAGCTGTTGCTCAGCCTCATCTGCCCATGGCACTGCTCGCACAGAGGCACAGAGACTGGGGCTGCTTGCTTGTCTTGTCCCCTCAAACTTCAAACGTAGCTTAGGTGGTCCGTGCCGGGCGCCTCCGGCAGCCCTGCTCCGAAAATGCGAACGTCTGCAGATAGCTCGCAGGCAGAAAGAGCTAGCCTGGAAAGCTGTTGCTCAGCCTCATCTGCCCATGGCACTGCTCGCACAGAGGCACAGAGACTGGGGATGCTTGCTTGTCTTGTCCCCTCAAACTTCAAACGTATCTTAGGTGGTCCGTGCCGGGCGCCTCCGGCAGCCCTGCTCCGAAAATGCAAACGTCTGCAGATAGCTCGCAGGCAGAAAGAGCTAGCCTGGAAAGCTGTTGCTCAGCCTCATCTGCCCATGGCACTGCTCGCACAGAGGCACAGAGACTGGGGCTGCTTGCTTGTCTTACCCCCTCAAACTTCAAACGTAACTTACGTGGTCCGTGCCGGGCGCCTCCGGCAGCCCTGCTCCGAAAATGCAAACGTCTGCAGATAGCTCGCAGGCAGAAAGAGCTAGCCTGGAAAGCTGTTGCTCAGCCTCATCTGCCCATGGCACTGCTCGCACAGAGGCACAGAGACTGGGGCTGCTTGCTTGTCTTGTCCCCTCAAACTTCAAATGTATCTTTGGTGGTCCGTGCCGGGCGCATCCGGCAGCGCTGCTCCGAAAATCCAAACGTCTGCAGATAGCTCGCAGGCAGAAAGAGCTAGCCTGGAAAGCTGTTGCTCAGCCTCATCTGCCCATGGCACTGCTCGCACAGAGGCACAGAGACTGGGGCTGCTTGCTTGTCTTGTCCCCTCAAACTTCAAACGTAGCTTAGGTGGTCCGTGCTATTCGCCTCCGGCAGCCCTGCTCCAAAAATGCAAACGTCTGCAGATAGCTCGCAGGCAGAAAGAGCTAGCCTGGAAAGCTGTTGCTCAGCCTCATCTGCCCATGGCACTGCTCGCACAGAGGCACAGAGACTGGGGCTGCTTGCTTGTCTTGTCCCCTCAAACTTCAAACGTAACTTAGGTGGTCCGTGCCGGGCGCCTCCGGCAGCCCTGCTCCGAAAATGCAAACGTCTGCAGATAGCTCGCAGGCAGAAAGAGCTAGCCTGGAAAGCTGTTGCTCAGCCTCATCTGCCCATGGCACTGCTCGCACAGAGGCACAGAGACTGGGGCTGCTTGCTTGTCTTGTCCCCTCAAACTTCAAACGTAGCTTAGGTGGTCCGTGCCAGGCGCCTCCGGCAGCCCTGCTCCGAAAATGCGAACGTCTGCAGATAGCTCGCAGGCAGAAAGAGCTAGCCTGGAAAGCTGTTGCTCAGCCTCATCTGCCCATGGCACTGCTCGCACAGAGGCACAGAGACTGGGGCTGCTTGCTTGTCTTGTCCCCTCAAACTTCAAACGTAGCTTAGGTGGTCTGTGCCGGGCGCCTCCGGCAGCCCTGCTCCGAAAATGCGAACGTCTGCAGATAGCTCGCAGGCAGAAAGAGCTAGCCTGGAAAGCTGTTGCTCAGCCTCATCTGCCCATGGCACTGCTCGCACAGAGGCACAGAGACTGGGGCTGCTTGCTTGTCTTGTCCCCTCAAACTTCAAACGTAGCTTAGGTGGTCCGTGCCGGGCGCCTCCGGCAGCCCTGCTCCGAAAATGCGAACGTATGCAGATAGCTCGCAGGCAGAAAGAGCTAGCCTGGAAAGCTGTTGCTCAGCCTCATCTGCCCATGGCACTGCTCGCACAGAGGCACAGAGACTGGGGCTGCTTGCTTGTCTTGTCCCCTCAAACTTCAAACGTAGCTTAGGTGGTCCGTGCCGGGCGCCTCCGGCAGCCCTGCTCCGAAAATGCAAACGTCTGCAGATAGCTCGCAGGCAGAAAGAGCTAGCCTGGAAAGCTGTTGCTCAGCCTCATCTGCCCATGGCACTGCTCGCACAGAGGCACAGAGACTGGGGCTGCTTGCTTGTCTTACCCCCTCAAACTTCAAACGTAACTTACGTGGTCCGTGCCGGGCGCCTCCGGCAGCCCTGCTCCGAAAATGCAAACGTCTGCAGATAGCTCGCAGGCAGAAAGAGCTAGCCTGGAAAGCTGTTGCTCAGCCTCATCTGCCCATGGCACTGCTCGCACAGAGGCACAGAGACTGGGGCTGCTTGCTTGTCTTGTCCCCTCAAACTTCAAATGTATCTTTGGTGGTCCGTGCCGGGCGCATCCGGCAGCGCTGCTCCGAAAATCCAAACGTCTGCAGATAGCTCGCAGGCAGAAAGAGCTAGCCTGGAAAGCTGTTGCTCAGCCTCATCTGCCCATGGCACTGCTCACACAGAGGCACAGAGACTGGGGCTGCTTGCTTGTCTTGTCCCCTCAAACTTCAAACGTAGCTTAGGTGGTCCGTGCCGGGAGCCTCCGGCAGCCCTGCTCCGAAAATGCAAACGTCTGCAGATAGCTCGCAGGCAGAAAGAGCTAGCCTGGAAAGCTGTTGCTCAGCCTCATCTGCCCATGGCACTGCTCGCACAGAGGCACAGAGACTGGGGCTGCTTGCTTGTCTTGTCCCCTCAAACTTCAAACGTAGCTTAGGTGGTCCGTGCCAGGCGCCTCCGGCAGCCCTGCTCCGAAAATGCGAACGTCTGCAGATAGCTCGCAGGCAGAAAGAGCTAGCCTGGAAAGCTGTTGCTCAGCCTCATCTGCCCATGGCACTGCTCGCACAGAGGCACAGAGACTGGGGCTGCTTGCTTGTCTTGTCCCCTCAAACTTCAAACGTAGCTTAGGTGGTCCGTGCCGGGCGCCTCCGGCAGCCCTGCTCCGAAAATGCGAACGTCTGCAGATAGCTCGCAGGCAGAAAGAGCTAGCCTGGAAAGCTGTTGCTCAGCCTCATCTGCCCATGGCACTGCTCGCACAGAGGCACAGAGACTGGGGATGCTTGCTTGTCTTGTCCCCTCAAACTTCAAACGTATCTTAGGTGGTCCGTGCCGGGCGCCTCCGGCAGCCCTGCTCCGAAAATGCAAACGTCTGCAGATAGCTCGCAGGCAGAAAGAGCTAGCCTGGAAAGCTGTTGCTCAGCCTCATCTGCCCATGGCACTGCTCGCACAGAGGCACAGAGACTGGGGCTGCTTGCTTGTCTTACCCCCTCAAACTTCAAACGTAACTTACGTGGTCCGTGCCGGGCGCCTCCGGCAGCCCTGCTCCGAAAATGCAAACGTCTGCAGATAGCTCGCAGGCAGAAAGAGCTAGCCTGGAAAGCTGTTGCTCAGCCTCATCTGCCCATGGCACTGCTCGCACAGAGGCACAGAGACTGGGGCTGCTTGCTTGTCTTGTCCCCTCAAACTTCAAATGTATCTTTGGTGGTCCGTGCCGGGCGCATCCGGCAGCGCTGCTCCGAAAATCCAAACGTCTGCAGATAGCTCGCAGGCAGAAAGAGCTAGCCTGGAAAGCTGTTGCTCAGCCTCATCTGCCCATGGCACTGCTCGCACAGAGGCACAGAGACTGGGGCTGCTTGCTTGTCTTGTCCCCTCAAACTTCAAACGTAGCTTACGTGGTCCGTGCCGGGAGCCTCCGGCAGCCCTGCTCCGAAAATGCGAACGTCTGCAGATAGCTCGCAGGCAGAAAGAGCTAGCCTGGAAAGCTGTTGCTCAGCCTCATCTGCCCATGGCACTGCTCGCACAGAGGCACAGAGACTGGGGCTGCTTGCTTGTCTTGTCCCCTCAAACTTCAAACGTAGCTTAGGTGGTCCGTGCCGGGCGCCTCCGGCAGCCCTGCTCCGAAAATGCGAATGTCTGCAGATAGCTCGCAGGCAGAAAGAGCTAGCCTGGAAAGCTGTTGCTCAGCCTCATCTGCCCATGGCACTGCTCGCACAGAGGCACAGAGACTGGGGCTGCTTGCTTGTCTTGTCCCCTCAAACTTCAAACGTAGCTTAGGTGGTCCGTGCCGGGCGCCTCCGGCAGCCCTGCTCCAAAAATGCAAACGTCTGCAGATAGCTCGCAGGCAGAAAGAGCTAGCCTGGAAAGCTGTTGCTCAGCCTCATCTGCCCATGGCACTGCTCGCACAGAGGCACAGAGACTGGGGCTGCTTGCTTGTCTTGTCCCCTCAAACTTCAAACGTAGCTTAGGTGGTCGGTGCCGGGCGCCTCCGGCAGCCCTGCTCCGAAAATGCAAACGTCTGCAGATAGCTCGCAGGCAGAAAGAGCTAGCCTGGAAAGCTGTTGCTCAGCCTCATCTGCCCATGGCACTGCTCGCACAGAGGCACAGAGACTGGGGCTGCTTGCTTGTCTTGTCCCCTCAAACTTCAAACGTAACTTAGGTGGTCCGTGCCGGGCGCCTCCGGCAGCCCTGCTCCGAAAATGCAAACGTCTACAGATAGCTCGCAGGCAGAAAGAGCTAGCCTGGAAAGCTGTTGCTCAGCCTCATCTGCCCATGGCACTGCTCGCACAGAGGCACAGAGACTGGGGCTGCTTGCTTGTCTTGTCCCCTCAAACTTCAAACGTAGCTTAGGTGGTCCGTGCCAGGCGCCTCCGGCAGCCCTGCTCCGAAAATGCGAACGTCTGCAGATAGCTCGCAGGCAGAAAGAGCTAGCCTGGAAAGCTGTTGCTCAGCCTCATCTGCCCATGGCACTGCTCGCACAGAGGCACAGAGACTGGGGCTGCTTGCTTGTCTTGTTCCCTCAAACTTCAAACGTAGCTTAGGTGGTCCGTGCCGGGCGCCTCCGGCAGCCCTGCTCCGAAAATGCGAACTTCTGCAGATAGCTCGCAGGCAGAAAGAGCTAGCCTGGAAAGCTGTTGCTCAGCCTCATCTGCCCATGGCACTGCTCGCACAGAGGCACAGAGACTGGGGCTGCTTGCTTGTCTTGTCCCCTCAAACTTCAAACGTAGCTTAGGTGGTCCGTGCCGGGCGCCTCCGGCAGCCCTGCTCCGAAAATGCGAACGTCTGCAGATAGCTCGCAGGCAGAAAGAGCTAGCCTGGAAAGCTGTTGCTCAGCCTCATCTGCCCATGGCACTGCTCGCACAGAGGCACAGAGACTGGGGCTGCTTGCTTGTCTTGTCCCCTCAAACTTCAAACGTAGCTTAGGTGGTCCGTGCCGGGCGCCTCCGGCAGCCCTGCTCCAAAAATGCAAACGTCTGCAGATAGCTCGCAGGCAGAAAGAGCTAGCCTGGAAAGCTGTTGCTCAGCCTCATCTGCCCATGGCACTGCTCGCACAGAGGCACAGAGACTGGGGCTGCTTGCTTGTCTTGTCCCCTCAAACTTCAAACGTATCTTAGGTGGTCCGTGCCGGGCGCCTCCGGCAGCCCTGCTCCGAAAATGCAAACGTCTGCAGATAGCTCGCAGGCAGAAAGAGCTAGCCTGGAAAGCTGTTGCTCAGCCTCATCTGCCCATGGCACTGCTCGCACAGAGGCACAGAGACTGGGGCTGCTTGCTTGTCTTACCCCCTCAAACTTCAAACGTAACTTACGTGGTCCGTGCCGGGCGCCTCCGGCAGCCCTGCTCCGAAAATGCAAACGTCTGCAGATAGCTCGCAGGCAGAAAGAGCTAGCCTGGAAAGCTGTTGCTCAGCCTCATCTGCCCATGGCACTGCTCGCACAGAGGCACAGAGACTGGGGCTGCTTGCTTGTCTTGTCCCCTCAAACTTCAAATGTATCTTTGGTGGTCCGTGCCGGGCGCATCCGGCAGCGCTGCTCCGAAAATCCAAACGTCTGCAGATAGCTCGCAGGCAGAAAGAGCTAGCCTGGAAAGCTGTTGCTCAGCCTCATCTGCCCATGGCACTGCTCGCACAGAGGCACAGAGACTGGGGCTGCTTGCTTGTCTTGTTCCCTCAAACTTCAAACGTAGCTTAGGTGGTCCGTGCCGGGCGCCTCCGGCAGCCCTGCTCCGAAAATGCGAACTTCTGCAGATAGCTCGCAGGCAGAAAGAGCTAGCCTGGAAAGCTGTTGCTCAGCCTCATCTGCCCATGGCACTGCTCGCACAGAGGCACAGAGACTGGGGCTGCTTGCTTGTCTTGTCCCCTCAAACTTCAAACGTAGCTTAGGTGGTCCGTGCCGGGCGCCTCCGGCAGCCCTGCTCCGAAAATGCGAACGTCTGCAGATAGCTCGCAGGCAGAAAGAGCTAGCCTGGAAAGCTGTTGCTCAGCCTCATCTGCCCATGGCACTGCTCGCACAGAGGCACAGAGACTGGGGCTGCTTGCTTGTCTTGTCCCCTCAAACTTCAAACGTAGCTTAGGTGGTCCGTGCCGGGCGCCTCCGGCAGCCCTGCTCCAAAAATGCAAACGTCTGCAGATAGCTCGCAGGCAGAAAGAGCTAGCCTGGAAAGCTGTTGCTCAGCCTCATCTGCCCATGGCACTGCTCGCACAGAGGCACAGAGACTGGGGCTGCTTGCTTGTCTTGTCCCCTCAAACTTCAAACGTATCTTAGGTGGTCCGTGCCGGGCGCCTCCGGCAGCCCTGCTCCGAAAATGCAAACGTCTGCAGATAGCTCGCAGGCAGAAAGAGCTAGCCTGGAAAGCTGTTGCTCAGCCTCATCTGCCCATGGCACTGCTCGCACAGAGGCACAGAGACTGGGGCTGCTTGCTTGTCTTACCCCCTCAAACTTCAAACGTAACTTACGTGGTCCGTGCCGGGCGCCTCCGGCAGCCCTGCTCCGAAAATGCAAACGTCTGCAGATAGCTCGCAGGCAGAAAGAGCTAGCCTGGAAAGCTGTTGCTCAGCCTCATCTGCCCATGGCACTGCTCGCACAGAGGCACAGAGACTGGGGCTGCTTGCTTGTCTTGTCCCCTCAAACTTCAAATGTATCTTTGGTGGTCCGTGCCGGGCGCATCCGGCAGCGCTGCTCCGAAAATCCAAACGTCTGCAGATAGCTCGCAGGCAGAAAGAGCTAGCCTGGAAAGCTGTTGCTCAGCCTCATCTGCCCATGGCACTGCTCGCACAGAGGCACAGAGACTGGGGCTGCTTGCTTGTCTTGTCCCCTCAAACTTCAAACGTAGCTTAGGTGGTCCGTGCCGGGCGCCTCCGGCAGCCCTGCTCCAAAAATGCAAACGTCTGCAGATAGCTCGCAGGCAGAAAGAGCTAGCCTGGAAAGCTGTTGCTCAGCCTCATCTGCCCATGGCACTGCTCGCACAGAGGCACAGAGACTGGGGCTGCTTGCTTGTCTTGTCCCCTCAAACTTCAAACGTAGCTTAGGTGGTCGGTGCCGGGCGCCTCCGGCAGCCCTGCTCCGAAAATGCGAACGTCTGCAGATAGCTCGCAGGCAGAAAGAGCTAGCCTGGAAAGCTGTTGCTCAGCCTCATCTGCCCATGGCACTGCTCGCACAGAGGCACAGAGACTGGGGCTGCTTGCTTGTCTTGTCCCCTCAAACTTCAAACGTAACTTAGGTGGTCCGTGCCGGGCGCCTCCGGCAGCCCTGCTCCGAAAATGCAAACGTCTGCAGATAGCTCGCAGGCAGAAAGAGCTAGCCTGGAAAGCTGTTGCTCAGCCTCATCTGCCCATGGCACTGCTCGCACAGAGGCACAGAGACTGGGGCTGCTTGCTTGTCTTGTCCCCTCAAACTTCAAACGTAGCTTAGGTGGTCCGTGCCAGGCGCCTCCGGCAGCCCTGCTCCGAAAATGCGAACGTCTGCAGATAGCTCGCAGGCAGAAAGAGCTAGCCTGGAAAGCTGTTGCTCAGCCTCATCTGCCCATGGCACTGCTCGCACAGAGGCACAGAGACTGGGGCTGCTTGCTTGTCTTGTCCCCTCAAACTTCAAACGTAGCTTAGGTGGTCGGTGCCGGGCGCCTCCGGCAGCCCTGCTCCGAAAATGCGAACGTCTGCAGATAGCTCGCAGGCAGAAAGAGCTAGCCTGGAAAGCTGTTGCTCAGCCTCATCTGCCCATGGCACTGCTCGCACAGAGGCACAGAGACTGGGGCTGCTTGCTTGTCTTGTTCCCTCAAACTTCAAACGTAGCTTAGGTGGTCCGTGCCGGGCGCCTCCGGCAGCCCTGCTCCGAAAATGCAAATGTCTGCAGATAGCTCGCAGGCAGAAAGAGCTAGCCTGGAAAGCTGTTGCTCAGCCTCATCTGCCCATGGCACTGCTCGCACAGAGGCACAGAGACTGGGGCTGCTTGCTTGTCTTGTCCCCTCAAACTTCAAACGTAGCTTAGGTGGTCCGTGCCAGGCGCCTCCGGCAGCCCTGCTTCGAAAATGCGAACGTCTGCAGATAGCTCGCAGGCAGAAAGAGCTAGCCTGGAAAGCTGTTGCTCAGCCTCATCTGCCCATGGCACTGCTCGCACAGAGGCACAGAGACTGGGGCTGCTTGCTTGTCTTGTCCCCTCAAACTTCAAACGTAGCTTAGGTGGTCCGTGCTATTCGCCTCCGGCAGCCCTGCTCCGAAAATGCAAACGTCTGCAGATAGCTCGCAGGCAGAAAGAGCTAGCCTGGAAAGCTGTTGCTCAGCCTCATCTGCCCATGGCACTGCTCGCACAGAGGCACAGAGACTGGGGCTGCTTGCTTGTCTTGTCCCCTCAAACTTCAAACGTAACTTACGTGGTCCGTGCCGGGCGCCTCCGGCAGCCCTCCTCTGAAAATGCAAACGTCTGCAGATAGCTCGCAGGCAGAAAGAGCTAGCCTGGAAAGCTGTTGCTCAGCCTCATCTGCCCATGGCACTGCTCGCACAGAGGCACAGAGACTGGGGCTGCTTGCTTGTCTTGTCCCCTCAAACTTCAAACGTAACTTACGTGGTCCGTGCCGGGCGCCTCCGGCAGCCCTGCTCCGAAAATCCAAACGTCTGCAGATAGCTCGCAGGCAGAAAGAGCTAGCCTGGAAAGCTGTTGCTCAGCCTCATCTGCCCATGGCACTGCTCGCACAGAGGCACAGAGACTGGGGCTGCTTGCTTGTCTTGTCCCCTCAAACTTCACATGTATCTTAGGTGGTCCGTGCCGGGCGCCTCCGGCAGCCCTGCTCCGAAAATCCAAACGTCTGCAGATAGCTCGCAGCCAGAAAGAGCTAGCCTGGAAAGCTGTTGCTCAGCCTCATCTGCCCATGGCACTGCTCGCACAGAGGCACAGAGACTGGGGCTGCTTGCTTGTCTTGTCCCCTCAAACTTCAAATGTATCTTTGGTGGTCCGTGCCGGGCGCATCCGGCAGCGCTGCTCCGAAAATCCAAACGTCTGCAGATAGCTCGCAGGCAGAAAGAGCTAGCCTGGAAAGCTGTTGCTCAGCCTCATCTGCCCATGGCACTGCTCGCACAGAGGCACAGAGACTGGGGCTGCTTGCTTGTCTTGTCCCCTCAAACTTCAAACGTAGCTTAGGTGGTCCGTGCCGGGAGCATCCGGCAGCCCTGCTCCGAAAATGCGAACGTCTGCAGATAGCTCGCAGGCAGAAAGAGCTAGCCTGGGAAGCTGTTGCTCAGCCTCATCTGCCCATGGCACTGCTCGCACAGAGGCACAGAGACTGGGGCTGCTTGCTTGTTTCGCCCCCTCAAACTTCAAACTTAGTTTAGGTGGTCCGTGCCGGGCGCCTCCGGCAGCCCTGCTCCGAAAATCCAAACGTCTGCAGATAGCTCGCAGGCAGAAAGAGCTAGCCTGGAAAGCTGTTGCTCAGCCTCATCTGCCCATGGCACTGCTCGCACAGAGGCACAGAGACTGGGGCTGCTTGCTTGTCTTGTCCCCTCAAACTTCAAACGTAGCTTAGGTGGTCTGTACCGGGCGCCTCCGGCAGCCCTGCTCCGAAAATGCAAACGTCTGCAGATAGCTCGCAGGCAGAAAGAGCTAGCCTGGAAAGCTGTTGCTCAGCCTCATCTGCCCATGGCACTGCTCGCACAGAGGCACAGAGACTGGGGCTGCTTGCTTGTCTTGTCCCCTCAAACTTCAAATGTAGCTTAGGTGGTCCGTGCCGGGCGCCTCCGGCAGCCCTGCTCCGAAAATGCGAACGTCTGCAGATAGCTCGCAGGCAGAAAGAGCTAGCCTGGAAAGCTGTTGCTCAGCCTCATCTGCCCATGGCACTGCTCGCACAGAGGCACAGAGACTGGGGCTGCTTGCTTGTCTTGCCCCCTCAAACTTCAAACGTAACTTAGGTAGTCCGTGTAGGGCGCCTCCGGCAGCCCTGCTCCGAAAATGCGAACGTCTGCAGATAGCTCGCAGGCAGAAAGAGCTAGCCTGGAAAGCTGTTGCTCAGCCTCATCTGCCCATGGCACTGCTCGCACAGAGGCACAGAGACTGGGGCTGCTTGCTTGTCTTGTCCCCTCAAACTTCAAACGTAGCTTAGGTGGTCGGTGCCGGGCGCCTCCGGCAGCCCTGCTCCGAAAATCCAAACGTCTGCAGATAGCTCGCAGGCAGAAAGAGCTAGCCTGGAAAGCTGTTGCTCAGCCTCATCTGCCCATGGCACTGCTCGCACAGAGGCACAGAGACTGGGGCTGCTTGCTTGTCTTGTCCCCTCAAACTTCAAACGTAGCTTAGGTGGTCCGTGCCGGGCGCCTCCGGCAGCCCTGCTCCAAAAATGCAAACGTCTGCAGATAGCTCGCAGGCAGAAAGAGCTAGCCTGGAAAGCTGTTGCTCAGCCTCATCTGCCCATGGCACTGCTCGCACAGAGGCACAGAGACTGGGGCTGCTTGCTTGTCTTGTCCCCTCAAACTTCAAACGTAGCTTAGGTGGTCGGTGCCGGGCGCCTCCGGCAGCCCTGCTCCGAAAATGCGAACGTCTGCAGATAGCTCGCAGGCAGAAAGAGCTAGCCTGGAAAGCTGTTGCTCAGCCTCATCTGCCCATGGCACTGCTCGCACAGAGGCACAGAGACTGGGGCTGCTTGCTTGTCTTGTCCCCTCAAACTTCAAACGTAGCTTAGGTGGTCCGTGCCGGGCGCCTCCGGCAGCCCTGCTCCGAAAATGCAAATGTCTGCAGATAGCTCGCAGGCAGAAAGAGCTAGCCTGGAAAGCTGTTGCTCAGCCTCATCTGCCCATGGCACTGCTCGCACAGAGGCACAGAGACTGGGGCTGCTTGCTTGTCTTGTCCCCTCAAACTTCAAACGTAGCTTAGGTGGTCCGTGCCAGGCGCCTCCGGCAGCCCTGCTTCGAAAATGCGAACGTCTGCAGATAGCTCGCAGCCAGAAAGAGCTAGCCTGGAAAGCTGTTGCTCAGCCTCATCTGCCCATGGCACTGCTCGCACAGAGGCACAGAGACTGGGGCTGCTTGCTTGTCTTGTCCCCTCAAACTTCAAACGTAGCTTAGGTGGTCCGTGCTATTCGCCTCCGGCAGCCCTGCTCCGAAAATGCAAACGTCTGCAGATAGCTCGCAGGCAGAAAGAGCTAGCCTGGAAAGCTGTTGCTCAGCCTCATCTGCCCATGGCACTGCTCGCACAGAGGCACAGAGACTGGGGCTGCTTGCTTGTCTTGTCCCCTCAAACTTCAAACGTAACTTACGTGGTCCGTGCCGGGCGCCTCCGGCAGCCCTCCTCTGAAAATGCAAACGTCTGCAGATAGCTCGCAGGCAGAAAGAGCTAGCCTGGAAAGCTGTTGCTCAGCCTCATCTGCCCATGGCACTGCTCGCACAGAGGCACAGAGACTGGGGCTGCTTGCTTGTCTTGTCCCCTCAAACTTCAAACGTAACTTACGTGGTCCGTGCCGGGCGCCTCCGGCAGCCCTGCTCCGAAAATCCAAACGTCTGCAGATAGCTCGCAGGCAGAAAGAGCTAGCCTGGAAAGCTGTTGCTCAGCCTCATCTGCCCATGGCACTGCTCGCACAGAGGCACAGAGACTGGGGCTGCTTGCTTGTCTTGTCCCCTCAAACTTCACATGTATCTTAGGTGGTCCGTGCCGGGCGCCTCCGGCAGCCCTGCTCCGAAAATCCAAACGTCTGCAGATAGCTCGCAGCCAGAAAGAGCTAGCCTGGAAAGCTGTTGCTCAGCCTCATCTGCCCATGGCACTGCTCGCACAGAGGCACAGAGACTGGGGCTGCTTGCTTGTCTTGTCCCCTCAAACTTCAAATGTATCTTTGGTGGTCCGTGCCGGGCGCATCCGGCAGCGCTGCTCCGAAAATCCAAACGTCTGCAGATAGCTCGCAGGCAGAAAGAGCTAGCCTGGAAAGCTGTTGCTCAGCCTCATCTGCCCATGGCACTGCTCGCACAGAGGCACAGAGACTGGGGCTGCTTGCTTGTCTTGTCCCCTCAAACTTCAAACGTAGCTTAGGTGGTCCGTGCCGGGAGCATCCGGCAGCCCTGCTCCGAAAATGCGAACGTCTGCAGATAGCTCGCAGGCAGAAAGAGCTAGCCTGGGAAGCTGTTGCTCAGCCTCATCTGCCCATGGCACTGCTCGCACAGAGGCACAGAGACTGGGGCTGCTTGCTTGTTTCGCCCCCTCAAACTTCAAACTTAGTTTAGGTGGTCCGTGCCGGGCGCCTCCGGCAGCCCTGCTCCGAAAATCCAAACGTCTGCAGATAGCTCGCAGGCAGAAAGAGCTAGCCTGGAAAGCTGTTGCTCAGCCTCATCTGCCCATGGCACTGCTCGCACAGAGGCACAGAGACTGGGGCTGCTTGCTTGTCTTGTCCCCTCAAACTTCAAACGTAGCTTAGGTGGTCTGTACCGGGCGCCTCCGGCAGCCCTGCTCCGAAAATGCAAACGTCTGCAGATAGCTCGCAGGCAGAAAGAGCTAGCCTGGAAAGCTGTTGCTCAGCCTCATCTGCCCATGGCACTGCTCGCACAGAGGCACAGAGACTGGGGCTGCTTGCTTGTCTTGTCCCCTCAAACTTCAAATGTAGCTTAGGTGGTCCGTGCCGGGCGCCTCCGGCAGCCCTGCTCCGAAAATGCGAACGTCTGCAGATAGCTCGCAGGCAGAAAGAGCTAGCCTGGAAAGCTGTTGCTCAGCCTCATCTGCCCATGGCACTGCTCGCACAGAGGCACAGAGACTGGGGCTGCTTGCTTGTCTTGCCCCCTCAAACTTCAAACGTAACTTAGGTAGTCCGTGTAGGGCGCCTCCGGCAGCCCTGCTCCGAAAATGCGAACGTCTGCAGATAGCTCGCAGGCAGAAAGAGCTAGCCTGGAAAGCTGTTGCTCAGCCTCATCTGCCCATGGCACTGCTCGCACAGAGGCACAGAGACTGGGGCTGCTTGCTTGTCTTGTCCCCTCAAACTTCAAACGTAGCTTAGGTGGTCGGTGCCGGGCGCCTCCGGCAGCCCTGCTCCGAAAATCCAAACGTCTGCAGATAGCTCGCAGGCAGAAAGAGCTAGCCTGGAAAGCTGTTGCTCAGCCTCATCTGCCCATGGCACTGCTCGCACAGAGGCACAGAGACTGGGGCTGCTTGCTTGTCTTGTCCCCTCAAACTTCAAACGTAACTTAGGTGGTCCGTGCCGGGCGCCTCCGGCAGCCCTGCTCCGAAAATGCAAACGTCTGCAGATAGCTCGCAGGCAGAAAGAGCTAGCCTGGAAAGCTGTTGCTCAGCCTCATCTGCCCATGGCACTGCTCGCACAGAGGCACAGAGACTGGGGCTGCTTGCTTGTCTTGTCCCCTCAAACTTCAAACGTAGCTTAGGTGGTCCGTGCCAGGCGCCTCCGGCAGCCCTGCTCCGAAAATGCGAACGTCTGCAGATAGCTCGCAGGCAGAAAGAGCTAGCCTGGAAAGCTGTTGCTCAGCCTCATCTGCCCATGGCACTGCTCGCACAGAGGCACAGAGACTGGGGCTGCTTGCTTGTCTTGTCCCCTCAAACTTCAAACGTAGCTTAGGTGGTCCGTGCCGGCCGCCTCCGGCAGCCCTGCTCCGAAAATGCAAACGTCTGCAGATAGCTCGCAGGCAGAAAGAGCTAGCCTGGAAAGCTGTTGCTCAGCCTCATCTGCCCATGGCACTGCTCGCACAGAGGCACAGAGACTGGGGCTGCTTGCTTGTCTTGTCCCCTCAAACTTCAAATGTATCTTAGGTGGTCCGTGCCGGGCGCCTCCGGCAGCCCTGCTCCGAAAATGCAAACGTCTGCAGATAGCTCGCAGGCAGAAAGAGCTAGCCTGGAAAGCTGTTGCTCAGCCTCATCTGCCCATGGCACTGCTCGCACAGAGGCACAGAGACTGGGGCTGCTTGCTTGTCTTGCCCCCTCAAACTTCAAACGTAACTTACGTGGTCCGTGCCAGGCGCCTCCGGCAGCCCTGCTCCGAAAATCCAAACGTCTGCAGATAGCTCGCAGGCAGAAAGAGCTAGCCTGGAAAGCTGTTGCTCAGCCTCATCTGCCCATGGCACTGCTCGCACAGAGGCACAGAGACTGGGGCTGCTTGCTTGTCTTGTCCCCTCAAACTTCAAACGTAGCTTAGGTGGTCTGTGCCGGGATCCTCCGGCAGCCCTGCTCCGAAAATGCGAACGTCTGCAGATAGCTCGCAGGCAGAAAGAGCTAGCCTGGAAAGCTGTTGCTCAGCCTCATCTGCCCATGGCACTGCTCGCACAGAGGCACAGAGACTGGGGCTGCTTGCTTGTTTCGCCCCCTCAAACTTCAAACGTAGCTTAGGTGGTCCGTGCCGGGCGCCTCCGGCAGCCCTGCTCCGAAAATCCAAACGTCTGCAGATAGCTCGCAGCCAGAAAGAGCTAGCCTGGAAAGCTGTTGCTCAGCCTCATCTGCCCATGGCACTGCTTGCACAGAGGCACAGAGACTGGGGCTGCTTGCTTGTCTTGTCCCCTCAAACTTCAAACGTAGCTTAGGTGGTCTGTGCCGGGCGCCTCCGGCAGCCCTGCTCCGAAAATGCGAACGTCTGCAGATAGCTCGCAGGCAGAAAGAGCTAGCCTGGAAAGCTGTTGCTCAGCCTCATCTGCCCATGGCACTGCTCGCACAGAGGCACAGAGACTGGGGCTGCTTGCTTGTCTTGTCCCCTCAAACTTCAAACGTAGCTTAGGTGGTCCGTGCCGGGCGCCTCCGGCAGCCCTGCTCCGAAAATGCAAACGTCTGCAGATAGCTCGCAGGCAGAAAGAGCTAGCCTGGAAAGCTATTGCTCAGCCTCATCTGCCCATGGCACTGCTCGCACAGAGGCACAGAGACTGGGGCTGCTTGCTTGTCTTGTCCCCTCAAACTTCAAATGTAGCTTAGGTGGTCCGTGCCGGGCGCCTCCGGCAGCCCTGCTCCGAAAATGCAAACGTCTGCAGATAGCTCGCAGGCAGAAAGAGCTAGCCTGGAAAGCTGTTGCTCAGCCTCATCTGCCCATGGCACTGCTCGCACAGAGGCACAGAGACTGGGGCTGCTTGCTTGTCTTGCCCCCTCAAACTTCAAACGTAACTTAGGTGGTCCGTGCCGGGCGCCTCCGGCAGCCCTGCTCCGAAAATGCAAACGTCTGCAGATAGCTCGCAGGCAGAAAGAGCTAGCCTGGAAAGCTGTTGCTCAGCCTCATCTGCCCATGGCACTGCTCGCACAGAGGCACAGAGACTGGGGCTGCTTGCTTGTCTTGTCCCCTCAAACTTCAAACGTAGCTTAGGTGGTCGGTGCCGGGCGCCTCCGGCAGCCCTGCTCCGAAAATGCAAACGTCTGCAGATAGCTCGCAGGCAGAAATAGCTAGCCTGGAAAGCTGTTGCTCAGCCTCATCTGCCCATGGCACTGCTCGCACAGAGGCACAGAGACTGGGGCTGCTTGCTTGTCTTGTCCCCTCAAACTTCAAACGTAGCTTAGGTGGTCGGTGCCGGGCGCCTCCGGCAGCCCTGCTCCGAAAATCCAAACGTCTGCAGATAGCTCGCAGGCAGAAAGAGCTAGCCTGGAAAGCTGTTGCTCAGCCTCATCTGCCCATGGCACTGCTCGCACAGAGGCACAGAGACTGGGGCTGCTTGCTTGTCTTGTCCCCTCAAACTTCAAATGTATCTTTGGTGGTCCGTGCCGGGCGCATCCGGCAGCGCTGCTCCGAAAATCCAAACGTCTGCAGATAGCTCGCAGGCAGAAAGAGCTAGCCTGGAAAGCTGTTGCTCAGCCTCATCTGCCCATGGCACTGCTCGCACAGAGGCACAGAGACTGGGGCTGCTTGCTTGTCTTGCCCCCTCAAACTTCAAATGTAACTTAGGTGGTCGGTGCCGGGCGCCTCCGGCAGCCCTGCTCCGAAAATGCAAACGTCTGCAGATAGCTCGCAGGCAGAAAGAGCTAGCCTGGAAAGCTGTTGCTCAGCCTCATCTGCCCATGGCACTGCTCGCACAGAGGCACAGAGACTGGGGCTGCTTGCTTGTCTTGTCCCCTCAAACTTCAAACGTAGCTTAGGTGGTCCATGCCGGGCGCCTCCGGCAGCCCTGCTCCGAAAATGCGAACGTCTGCAGATAGCTCGCAGGCAGAAAGAGCTAGCCTGGAAAGCTGTTGCTCAGCCTCATCTGCCCATGGCACTGCTCGCACAGAGGCACAGAGACTGGGGCTGCTTGCTTGTCTTGTCCCCTCAAACTTCAAATGTATCTTTGGTGGTCCGTGCCGGGCGCATCCGGCAGCCCTGCTCTGAAAATGCAAACGTCTGCAGATAGCTCGCAGGCAGAAAGAGCTAGCCTGGAAAGCTGTTGCTCAGCCTCATCTGCCCATGGCACTGCTCGCACAGAGGCACAGAGACTGGGGCTGCTTGCTTGTCTTGTCCCCTCAAACTTCAAACGTAGCTTAGGTGGTCCGTGCCGGGCGCCTCCGGCAGCCCTGCTCTGAAAATGCGAACGTCTGCAGATAGCTCGCAGGCAGAAAGAGCTAGCCTGGAAAGCTGTTGCTCAGCCTCATCTGCCCATGGCACTGCTCGCACAGAGCAGAGCTTTACAACCAACAAAAACCAGGAGTAGAATGAGCTCCCCTCCCAGCAGCTGCGGCTCATATACTCCCTGCCTCGCCCACCACCCTTCCCACGCTCCCCTGGGAAAGGGGAGGGGTGAACCACCAGAAGGTATAAAGCCAGCAGGAAGAGCAGCAGCAAGTTCTTTCATCTGCTTTAAGTTTACATCAAGCAAAGCACTGACTGCAGATGGTGATCTTTACTGGAATCAATAATGCTTGGTCTTCTCCTGTAACTACATATGTTACAGCAGCGATGTGATTGAGTAAGTAATTAGACTTAATTTTTCTGCAGTGTGGATAAAAAAAAGAGCTCCTACTAAGCTATGTAAGGAAGTAGTTTGCTAAATGCAGTAACAATATTATTACCAAAATTTATCCTTTTTGTCTTCCTATAAAAAAAGCCAAAATGCTACAGGTTTACTTTTTGTTTCTAGCAAGACCAGGCATACGACCTAACTTCCACCAGGACTATTTTCTGGATAGGATTGAATAACAAAGCAGAATTTGATGTTGTAATAATCTTTTCTCAAAAATATCTCTGGTTGCAAAATGAATTATTTACTGTCAATGGCAGATAATTCTGAGCCGCTTCGAAGGTCTCTCTGGCTGGCTCCCTTAAGAGAGCTAGGTGAGTTCCAAAGAACAGAAAATGGAGAAAAAAAAAGGTGGAAATACAAGAAACATCAGAAATTGTACAAAAGCGGCCCAACTAACACCTAAGTAGATAGAAGAAAAAAAATTGCAAAACTCTACAAAAAAACTCTACGGGAGACGTGTCGATAAAAACAGAAGAAGGCTATTGCTTTCTCTGAAAAACCAAAGAGGAGATAGCAGCTGACAACGGACATCTTCATGGCGCCGGCTACCAAATAGAAGCATATGATAAGACAGAAAAGAAAAATACCACTCTGGGTCACAACGATGGCTTTGAAAAACAATCTGGTAGAACGGGAGGCGTCGTCACAGGGATTGGAGCAGTCCCGAGGGGGCCAGAGAGATTAATGATGTCTCCAGGATGCGGCGAGCGGACACGACGCAAAACTCCGCAGCATGTTCCAACAATGTACAGATGTTCTCGGGGGACGAGTGCCAGAATGGAGACATCCTAGATGGCAGCAAATAAGGTAAGAGAGCTCTGGGGCACAGGGACAGCCCGAGGAAGGGTTTTGTCTAAATCGAGGAGACACAAAGAGGGTGGTAGAGTTCTGTTGTGGGTCCCGGGGGCTCTGTTGTGGGTCCCGGGGGCTCTGTTGGGGTGCCGGGGGCTCTTTTGTTGTTCTGGGGTTGTCGCTGGGGTATTGGGGGTTCTGTTAGGATCGTGGAGGCTCTGTTCAGGTCCTGGAGGCTCTGTTGTGGACCTGGGGGCTCTGTTGGGGTCCTGGGGTCTTCGCTGGGTTAATGGGGCCCCTGTTGTGCTCCTGGGGGTCTCTGTTGGGGTCCTGGGGGTCTCTGTTGGGGTCCCGGGGTCTCTGTTGGGGTCCCGGGGTATCTGTTGGGGTCCTGGGGTTTGTTTTGGGGTCTCGACGGCTCTGTTGGGGTCCTGGGGGCTCTGTTGGGGTCCTGGGGGCTCTGTTGGGGTCCTGGGGGCTCTGTTGGGATCCTGGGTGTTCTGTTGGGGTCCTGGGGGCTCTGTTGGGGTCCTGGGGGCTCTGTTGGGGTCCTGGGGGCTCTGTTGGGGTCCTGGGGGCTCTGTTGGGATCCTGGGTGTTCTGTTGATGTCCTGGGGGCTCTGTTGGGGTCCTGGGAGCTCTGTTGTTCTCCCGGGGGCTCTGTTGGGGTCCCGGGGGCTCTGTTGGGGTCCCGGGGGCTCTGTTGGGGTCCTGGGAGCTCTGTTGTTCTCCTGGGGGTCTCTGTTGGGGTCCTGGGGGTCTCTGTTGGGGTCCTGGGGGTCTCTGTTGGGGTCCCGGGGGCTCTGTTGGGGTCCTGGGGTCTCTATTGTTGTTTTGGGGGCTCTGTTGGGGTCCTGGGGGCTCTGTTGGGGTCCCGGGTGCTCTTTTGGTGTCCCGGGGGCTCTTTTCGGGTCCTGGGGGCTCTTTTCGGGTCCTGGGGGCTCTTTTCGGGTCCTGGGGGCTCCGTGGTGGTCCTGGGGGCTCTGTTGTTTTTTTGGCAGATTTACTATTGTCGCGGGGAGTCTGTCGGGGTCCTGGGGGCTCTGTTGGGGTCCTGGGGGCTCTGTTGGGGTCCTGGGGGCTCTGTTGGGGTCCTGGGGGTCTCTGTTGGGGTCCTGGGGGCTCTGTTGGGGTCCTGGCGTTTGTTTTGGGGTCCTGGGGGCTCTGTTGGGGTCCTCGGGGCTCTGTTGGGGTCCTGGGGGCTCTGTTGATCTTCTGGGGACTCTGTTGGGGTCCCGGGGGCTCTATTGGGGTCCCGGGGGCTCTGTTGTGGTCCTGGGGTCTCTATTGTTGTTTTGGGGGCTCTGTTGGGGTCCTGGGGGCTCTGTTGGGGTCCCGGGGGCTCTGTTGGGGTCCCGGGTGCTCTTTTGAGGTCCTGGGGGCTCTGTTGTGGGCCCGGGGGCTCTGTTGGGGTCCTGGGGGCTCTGTTCTATTCGGGTACTCTTTTGAGGTCCTGGGGGCTCTGTTGTGGGCCTGGGGGCTCTGTTGGGGTCCTGGGGGCTCTGTTGGGGTCCTGGGGGCTCTGTTGTTGTCCTGGGGGCTCCGTGGTGGTCCTGGGGGCTCTGTTGTTTTTTTGGCAGATTTATTGTTGTCGTGGGGGCTCTGTCGGGGTCCTGGGGGCTCTGTCGGGGTCCTGGGGGCTCTGTCGGGGGTCCTGGGGGCTCTGTTGGGGGTCCTGGGGGCTCTGTTGGGGGTCCTGGGGGCTCTGTTGCGGTCGTGAATGCACTGTTGTGCTCCTGGGGGCTCTGTTGTGCTCCTGGGGGCTCTGTTGTGCTCTTGGGGGCTCTGTTGTGCTCTTGGGGGCTCTGTTGGGGTCCTGGGGTTTGTTTTGGGGTCCTGGGGGCTCTGTTGGGGTCCTGGGGGCTCTGTTGAGGTCCTGGGGGCTCTGTTGGGGTCCTGGGTATTCTATTCGGGTCCCGGGGGCTCTGTTCGGGTCCTGGGGGCTCTGTTGGGGTCCTGGGGTTTGTTTTGGGGTCTTGACAGCTCTGTTGGGGTCATGGGGGCTCTGTTGGGGTCATGGGGGCTCTGTTGGGGTCCTGGGTGTTCTATTCGGGTACTGGGGGCTCTGATGGTGTCCTGGGGGCTCTGTTGGGGTCCTGGGAGCTCTGTTGTTCTCCTGGGGACTCTGTTGGGGTCCCGGGGCCTCTGTTGGGGTCCCGGGGCCTCTGTTGGGGTCCCGGGGCCTCTGTTGGGGTCCCGGGGCCTCTGTTGGGGTCCCGGGGGCTCTGTTGGGGTCCCGGGGGCTCTGTTGGGGTCCTGGGGGCTCCGTGGTGGTCCTGGGGGCTCTGTTGTTTTTTGGCAGCTTTATTGTTGTCGCGGGGACTCTGTTGGGGTCCTGGGGGCTCTGTCGTGGTCCTGGGGGCTCTGTCGGGTTCCTGGGGCTCTCGTCGTGTCCTGGGGGCTCTGTTGGGATCCTGGGGGCTCTGCTGGGGGTCCTGGGGGCTCTATTGCGGTCGTGGGTTCACTGTTGCGGTCATGGGTGCTATGCTGGGGTCCTGGGGGCTCTGTTGGGGTCCTGGGGGCTCTGTTGGGGTCCTGGGGGCTCTGTTGGGGTCCTGGGGGCTCTGTTGGGGTCCTGGGTGTTCTGTTCAGGTACTGGGGGCTCTGTTGGTGTCCTGGGGGCTCTGTTGGTGTCCTGGGGGCTCTGTTGGGATCCTGGGTGTTCTGTTCAGGTACTGGGGGCTCTGTTGATGTCCTGGGGGCTCTGTTGGGGTCCTGGGAGCTCTGTTGTTCTCCCGAGGGCTCTGTTGGGGTCCCGGGGGCTCTGTTGGGGTCCCGGGGGCTCTGTTGGGGTCCCGGGGGCTCTGTTGGGGTCCCGGGGGCTCTGTTCAGGTACTGGGGGCTCTGTTCAGGTACTGGGGGCTCTGTTGATGTCCTGGGGGCTCTGTTGGGGTCCTGGGAGCTCTGTTGTTCTCCTGGGGATTCTGTTGGGGTCCCGGGCACACTGTTGGGGTCCCGGGGGCTCTGTTGGGGTCCCAGGGGCTCTGTTGTGGTCCTGGGGTCTCTATTGTTGTTTTGGGGGCTCTGTTGGGGTCCCGGGGGCTCTGTTGGGGTCCCGGGGGCTCTGTTGGGGTCCCGGGGGCTCTTTTGAGGTCCCGGGGGCTCTGTTGGGGTCCCGGGGGCTCTGTTGGGGTCCCGGGGGCTCTGTTGGGGTCCTGGGGGCTCTGTTGGGGTACTGGGGGCTCTTTTCGGGTCCTGGGGTCTCCGTGGTGGTCCTGGGGGCTCTGTTGTTTTTTTGGCAGATTTACTATTGTCGCGGGGATTCTGTTCGGGTCCTGGGGGCTCTGTCGGGGTCCTGGGGGCTCTGTCGGGGTCCTGGGGGCTCTGTTGTTCTCCTGGGGGCTCTGTTGTTCTCCTGGGGGCTCTGTTGTTCTCCTGGGGGTCTCTGTTGGGGTCCTGGGGGCTCTGTTGGGGTCCTGGGGGCTCTGTTGGGGTCCTGGCGTTTGTTTTGGGGTCTTGACAGCTCTGTTGGGGTCCTGGGGGCTCTGTTGGGGTCCTGGGGGCTCTGTTGATCTTCTGGGGACTCTGTTGGGGTCCCGGGGGCTCTGTTGAGTCCTGGGAGCTCTGTTGTGGTCCCGGGGGCTCTGTTGTGGTCCCGGGGGCTCTGTTGGGGTCCTGGGGTCTCTATTGTTGTTTTGGGGGCTCTGTTGGGGTCCCGGGGGCTCTGTTGGGGTCCCGGGGGCTCTGTTGGGGTCCCGGGTGCTCTTTTGAGGTCCTGGGGGCTCTGTTGTGGGCCCGGGGGCTCTGTTGGTGTCCTGGGGGCTCTGTTGGGGTCCTGGGGGCTCTGTTGGGGTCCTGGGGGCTCTGTTGGGGTCCTGGGGGCTCTGTTGTTGTCCTGGGGGCTCTGTTGTTGTCCTGGGGGCTCCGTGGTGGTCCTGGGGGCTCTGTTGTTTTTTTGGCAGATTTATTGTTGTCGTGGGGCCTCTGTCGGGGGTCCTGGGGCCTCTGTCGGGGGTCCTGGGGCCTCTGTCGGGGGTCCTGGGGCCTCTGTCGGGGGTCCTGGGGCCTCTGTCGGGGGTCCTGGGGGCTTGCTTGTCTTGTCCCCTCAAACTTCAAACGTAGCTTAGGTGGTCCGTGCCGGGCGCCTCCGGCAGCCCTGCTCCGAAAATGCGAACGTCTGCAGATAGCTCGCAGGCAGAAAGAGCTAGCCTGGAAGCTGTTGCTCAGCCTCATCTGCCCATGGCACTGCTCGCACAGAGGCACAGAGACTGGGGCTGCTTGCTTGTCTTGTCCCCTCAAACTTCAAATGTATCTTTGGTGGTCCGTGCCGGGCGCATCCGGCAGCCCTGCTCTGAAAATGCAAACGTCTGCAGATAGCTCGCAGGCAGAAAGAGCTAGCCTGGAAAGCTGTTGCTCAGCCTCATCTGCCCATGGCACTGCTCGCACAGAGGCACAGAGACTGGGGCTGCTTGCTTGTCTTGTCCCCTCAAACTTCAAACGTAGCTTAGGTGGTCCGTGCCGGGCGCCTCCGGCAGCCCTGCTCCGAAAATGCGAACGTCTGCAGATAGCTCGCAGGCAGAAAGAGCTAGCCTGGAAAGCTGTTGCTCAGCCTCATCTGCCCATGGCACTGCTCGCACAGAGCAGAGCTTTACAACCAACAAAAACCAGGAGTAGAATGAGCTCCCCTCCCAGCAGCTGCGGCTCATATACTCCCTGCCTCGCCCACCACCCTTCCCACGCTCCCCTGGGAAAGGGGAGGGGTGAACCACCAGAAGGTATAAAGCCAGCAGGAAGAGCAGCAGCAAGTTCTCTCATCTGCTTTAAGTTTACATCAAGCAAAGCACTGACTGCAGATGGTGATCTTTACTGGAATCAATAATGCTTGGTCTTCTCCTGTAACTACATATGTTACAGCAGCGATGTGATTGAGTAAGTAATTAGACTTAATTTTTCTGCAGTGTGGATAAAAAAAAGAGCTCCTACTAAGCTATGTAAGGAAGTAGTTTGCTAAATGCAGTAACAATATTATTACCAAAATTTATCCTTTTTGTCTTCCTATAAAAAAAGCCAAAATGCTACAGGTTTACTTTTTGTTTCTAGCAAGACCAGGCATACGACCTAACTTCCACCAGGACTATTTTCTGGATAGGATTGAATAACAAAGCAGAATTTGATGTTGTAATAATCTTTTCTCAAAAATATCTCTGGTTGCAAAATGAATTATTTACTGTCAATGGCAGATAATTCTGAGCCGCTTCGAAGGTCTCTCTGGCTGGCTCCCTTAAGAGAGCTAGGTGAGTTCCAAAGAACAGAAAATGGAGAAAAAAAAAGGTGGAAATACAAGAAACATCAGAAATTGTACAAAAGCGGCCCAACTAACACCTAAGTAGATAGAAGAAAAAAAATTGCAAAACTCTACAAAAAAACTCTACGGGAGACGTGTCGATAAAAACAGAAGAAGGCTATTGCTTTCTCTGAAAAACCAAAGAGGAGATAGCAGCTGACAACGGACATCTTCATGGCGCCGGCTACCAAATAGAAGCATATGATAAGACAGAAAAGAAAAATACCACTCTGGGTCACAACGATGGCTTTGAAAAACAATCTGGTAGAACGGGAGGCGTCGTCACAGGGATTGGAGCAGTCCCGAGGGGGCCAGAGAGATTAATGATGTCTCCAGGATGCGGCGAGCGGACACGACGCAAAACTCCGCAGCATGTTCCAACAATGTACAGATGTTCTCGGGGGACGAGTGCCAGAATGGAGACATCCTAGATGGCAGCAAATAAGGTAAGAGAGCTCTGGGGCACAGGGACAGCCCGAGGAAGGGTTTTGTCTAAATCGAGGAGACACAAAGAGGGTGGTAGAGTTCTGTTGTGGGTCCCGGGGGCTCTGTTGTGGGTCCCGGGGGCTCTGTTGTGGGTCCCGGGGGCTCTGTTGGGGTGCCGGGGGCTCTTTTGTTGTTCTGGGGTTGTCGCTGGGGTATTGGGGGTTCTGTTAGGATCGTGGAGGCTCTGTTCAGGTCCTGGAGGCTCTGTTGTGGACCTGGGGGCTCTGTTGGGGTCCTGGGGTCTTCGCTGGGTTAATGGGGCCCCTGTTGTGCTCCTGGGGTCTCTGTTGGGGTCCTGGGGGTCTCTGTTGGGGTCCCGGGGTCTCTGTTGGGGTCCCGGGGTATCTGTTGGGGTCCTGGGGTTTGTTTTGGGGTCTCGACGGCTCTGTTGGGGTCCTGGGGGCTCTGTTGGGGTCCTGGGGGCTCTGTTGGGGTCCTGGGGGCTCTGTTGGGGTCCTGGGGGCTCTGTTGGGATCCTGGGTGTTCTGTTGATGTCCTGGGGGCTCTGTTGGGGTCCTGGGGGCTCTGTTGGGGTCCTGGGGGCTCTGTTGGGGTCCTGGGGGCTCTGTTGGGATCCTGGGTGTTCTGTTGATGTCCTGGGGGCTCTGTTGGGGTCCTGGGAGCTCTGTTGTTCTCCCGGGGGCTCTGTTGGGGTCCCGGGGGCTCTGTTGGGGTCCCGGGGGCTCTGTTGGGGTCCTGGGAGCTCTGTTGTTCTCCTGGGGGTCTCTGTTGGGGTCCTGGGGGTCTCTGTTGGGGTCCTGGGGGTCTCTGTTGGGGTCCCGGGGGCTCTGTTGGGGTCCTGGGGTCTCTATTGTTGTTTTGGGGGCTCTGTTGGGGTCCTGGGGGCTCTGTTGGGGTCCCGGGTGCTCTTTTGGTGTCCCGGGGGCTCTTTTCGGGTCCTGGGGGCTCTTTTCGGGTCCTGGGGGCTCTTTTCGGGTCCTGGGGGCTCCGTGGTGGTCCTGGGGGCTCTGTTGTTTTTTTGGCAGATTTACTATTGTCGCGGGGAGTCTGTTGGGGTCCTGGGGGCTCTGTTGGGGTCCTGGGGGCTCTGTTGGGGTCCTGGGGGTCTCTGTTGGGGTCCTGGGGGTCTCTGTTGGGGTCCTGGGGGTCTCTGTTGTGGTCCTGGGGGCTCTGTTGGGGTCCTGGCGTTTGTTTTGGGGTCCTGGGGGCTCTGTTGGGGTCCTCGGGGCTCTGTTGGGGTCCTGGGGGCTCTGTTGATCTTCTGGGGACTCTGTTGGGGTCCCGGGGGCTCTATTGGGGTCCCGGGGGCTCTGTTGTGGTCCTGGGGTCTCTATTGTTGTTTTGGGGGCTCTGTTGGGGTCCTGGGGGCTCTGTTGGGGTCCCGGGGGCTCTGTTGGGGTCCCGGGTGCTCTTTTGAGGTCCTGGGGGCTCTGTTGTGGGCCCGGGGGCTCTGTTGGGGTCCTGGGGGCTCTGTTCTATTCGGGTACTCTTTTGAGGTCCTGGGGGCTCTGTTGTGGGCCTGGGGGCTCTGTTGTGGGCCTGGGGGCTCTGTTGGGGTCCTGGGGGCTCTGTTGGGGTCCTGGGGGCTCTGTTGTTGTCCTGGGGGCTCCGTGGTGGTCCTGGGGGCTCTGTTGTTTTTTTGGCAGATTTATTGTTGTCGTGGGGGCTCTGTCGGGGTCCTGGGGGCTCTGTCGGGGTCCTGGGGGCTCTGTCGGGGGTCCTGGGGCCTTTGTTGGGGGTCCTGGGGGCTCTGTTGGGGGTCCTGGGGGCTCTGTTGCGGTCGTGAATGCACTGTTGTGCTCCTGGGGGCTCTGTTGTGCTCCTGGGGGCTCTGTTGTGCTCTTGGGGGCTCTGTTGGGGTCCTGGGGTTTGTTTTGGGGTCCTGGGGGCTCTGTTGGGGTCCTGGGGGCTCTGTTGAGGTCCTGGGGGCTCTGTTGGGGTCCTGGGTATTCTATTCGGGTCCCGGGGGCTCTGTTCGGGTCCTGGGGGCTCTGTTGGGGTCCTGGGGTTTGTTTTGGGGTCTTGACAGCTCTGTTGGGGTCATGGGGGCTCTGTTGGGGTCATGGGGGCTCTGTTGGGGTCCTGGGTGTTCTATTCGGGTACTGGGGGCTCTGATGGTGTCCTGGGGGCTCTGTTGGGGTCCTGGGAGCTCTGTTGTTCTCCTGGGGACTCTGTTGGGGTCCCGGGGCCTCTGTTGGGGTCCCGGGGCCTCTGTTGGGGTCCCGGGGCCTCTGTTGGGGTCCCGGGGGCTCTGTTGGGGTCCCGGGGGCTCTGTTGGGGTCCCGGGGGCTCTGTTGGCGTCCCGGGGGCTCTGTTGGCGTCCCGGGGGCTCTGTTGGCGTCCCGGGGGCTCTGTTGGGGTCCTGGGGGCTCTGTTGTTTTTTGGCAGCTTTATTGTTGTCGCGGGGACTCTGTTGGGGTCCTGGGGGCTCTGTCGTGGTCCTGGGGGCTCTGTCGGGTTCCTGGGGCTCTCGTCGTGTCCTGGGGGCTCTGTTGGGATCCTGGGGGCTCTGCTGGGGGTCCTGGGGGCTCTATTGCGGTCGTGGGTTCACTGTTGCGGTCATGGGTGCTATGCTGGGGTCCTGGGGGCTCTGTTGGGGTCCTGGGGGCTCTGTTGGGGTCCTGGGTGTTCTGTTCAGGTACTGGGGGCTCTGTTGGTGTCCTGGGGGCTCTGTTGGTGTCCTGGGGGCTCTGTTGGTGTCCTGGGGGCTCTGTTGGGATCCTGGGTGTTCTGTTCAGGTACTGGGGGCTCTGTTGATGTCCTGGGGGCTCTGTTGGGGTCCTGGGAGCTCTGTTGTTCTCCCGAGGGCTCTGTTGGGGTCCCGGGGGCTCTGTTGGGGTCCCGGGGGCTCTGTTCAGGTACTGGGGGCTCTGTTCAGGTACTGGGGGCTCTGTTGATGTCCTGGGGGCTCTGTTGGGGTCCTGGGAGCTCTGTTGTTCTCCTGGGGATTCTGTTGGGGTCCCGGGCACACTGTTGGGGTCCCGGGGGCTCTGTTGGGGTCCCAGGGGCTCTGTTGTGGTCCTGGGGTCTCTATTGTTGTTTTGGGGGCTCTGTTGGGGTCCCGGGGGCTCTGTTGGGGTCCCGGGGGCTCTGTTGGGGTCCCGGGGGCTCTTTTGAGGTCCCGGGGGCTCTGTTGGGGTCCCGGGGGCTCTGTTGGGGTCCCGGGGGCTCTGTTGGGGTCCTGGGGGCTCTGTTGGGGTACTGGGGGCTCTTTTCGGGTCCTGGGGTCTCCGTGGTGGTCCTGGGGGCTCTGTTGTTTTTTTGGCAGATTTACCATTGTCGCGGGGATTCTGTTCGGGTCCTGGGGGCTCTGTCGGGGTCCTGGGGGCTCTGTCGGGGTCCTGGGGGCTCTGTTGTTCTCCTGGGGGCTCTGTTGTTCTCCTGGGGGCTCTGTTGTTCTCCTGGGGGTCTCTGTTGGGGTCCTGGGGGCTCTGTTGGGGTCCTGGGGGCTCTGTTGGGGTCCTGGCGTTTGTTTTGGGGTCTTGACAGCTCTGTTGGGGTCCTGGGGGCTCTGTTGGGGTCCTGGGGGCTCTGTTGATCTTCTGGGGACTCTGTTGGGGTCCCGGGGGCTCTGTTGAGTCCTGGGAGCTCTGTTGTGGTCCCGGGGGCTCTGTTGTGGTCCCGGGGGCTCTGTTGGGGTCCTGGGGTCTCTATTGTTGTTTTGGGGGCTCTGTTGGGGTCCCGGGGGCTCTGTTGGGGTCCCGGGGGCTCTGTTGGGGTCCCGGGTGCTCTTTTGAGGTCCTGGGGGCTCTGTTGTGGGCCCGGGGGCTCTGTTGGGGTCCTGGGGGCTCTGTTGGGGTCCTGGGGGCTCTGTTGGGGTCCTGGGGGCTCTGTTGGGGTCCTGGGGGCTCTGTTGGGGTCCTGGGGGCTCTGTTGTTGTCCTGGGGGCTCTGTTGTTGTCCTGGGGGCTCCGTGGTGGTCCTGGGGGCTCTGTTGTTTTTTTGGCAGATTTATTGTTGTCGTGGGGCCTCTGTCGGGGGTCCTGGGGCCTCTGTCGGGGGTCCTGGGGCCTCTGTCGGGGGTCCTGGGGCCTCTGTCGGGGGTCCTGGGGGCTCTGTTGCGGTCGTGAATGCACTGTTGTGCTCCTGGGGGCTCTGTTGTGCTCTTGGGGGCTCTGTTGGGGTCCTGGGGTTTGTTTTGGGGTCTTGACAGCTCTGTTGGGGTCCTGGGGGCTCTGTTGAGGTCCTGGGGGCTCTGTTGGGGTCCTGGGTATTCTATTCGGGTACTGGGGGCTCTGATGGTGTCCTGGGGGCTCTGTTGGGGTCCTGGGAGCTCTGTTGTTCTCCTGGGGACTCTGTTCGGGTCCCGGGGGCTCTGTTCGGGTCCCGGGGGCTCTGTTCGGGTCCCGGGGGCTCTGTTGGGGTCCCGGGGGCTCTGTTGGGGTCCCGGGGGCTCTGTTGGGGTCCCGGGGGCTCTGTTCGGGTCCCGGGGGCTCTGTTGGGGTCCTGGGGTTTGTTTTGGGGTCTTGACAGCTCTGTTGGGGTCCTGGGGGCTCTGTTGGAGTCCTGGGAGCTCTGTTGTTCTCCCGGGGGCTCTGTTGTTGTCCCGGGGCCTCTGTTGTTGTCCCGGGGCCTCTGTTGTTGTCCCGGGGCCTCTGTTGTTGTCCCGGGGCCTCTGTTGTTGTCCCGGGGCCTCTGTTGTTGTCCCGGGGCCTCTGTTGTTGTCCCGGGGCCTCTGTTGTTGTCCCGGGGCCTCTGTTGTTGTCCCGGGGCCTCTGTTGTTGTCCCGGGGCCTCTGTTGTTGTCCCGGGGCCTCTGTTGTTGTCCCGGGGCCTCTGTTGTTGTCCCGGGGCCTCTGTTGTTGTCCCGGGGCCTCTGTTGGGGTCCTGGGGGCTCTGTTGGGGTCCTGGGGGCTCTGTTGGGGTCCTGGGGGCTCCGTTGTTTTTTGGCAGCTTTATTGTTGTCGCGGGGACTCTGTTGGGGTCCTGGGGGCTCTGTCGTGGTCCTGGGGGCTCTGTCGGGTTCCTGGGGCTCTCGTCGTGTCCTGGGGGCTCTGTTGGGATCCTGGGGGCTCTGCTGGGGGTCCTGGGGGCTCTATTGCGGTCGTGGGTTCACTGTTGCGGTCCCGGGGGCTCTGTTGGGGTCCCGGGGGCTCTGTTGGGGTCCTGGGGGTCTCTGTTGGGGTCCTGGGGGTCTCTGTTGGGGTCCTGGGGGTCTCTGTTGGGGTCCTGGGTGTCTCTGTTGGGGTCCTGGGGGTTCTGTTGTGGTCCTGGGGGCTCTGTTGTGGTCCTGGGGGCTCTGTTGTAATCCTGGGGTCTCTATTGTTGTTTTGGGGGCTCTGTTGGGGTCTTGGGGGCTCTGTTGGGGTCTTGGGGGCTCTGTTGGGGTCCTGGGTGCTCTGTTCCGGTCCTGGGGGCTCTGTTCCGGTCCTGGGGGCTCTGTTCCGGTCCTGGGGGCTCTGTTCCGGTCCTGGGGGCTCTGTTGTTGTCCTGGGGGCTCCGTGGTTGTCCTGGGGGCTCTGTTGTTTTTTTGACAGATTTATTGTTGTCGCGGGGCCTCTGTCGGGGTCCTGGGGCCTCTGTCGGGGTCCTGGGGCCTCTGTCGGGGTCCTGGGGCCTCTGTCGGGATCCTGGGGGCTCTGTTGGGGGTCCTGGGGGCGTCTGTTGGGGTCCTGGGGGTCTCTGTTGGGGTCCTGGGGGTCTCTGTTGGGGTCCTGGGGGTCTCTGTTGGGGTCCTGGGGGCTCTGTTGGGGTCCTGGGGTTTGTTTTGGGGTCTTGACAGCTCTGTTGTTCTCCTGGGGTCTCTGTTGTTCTCCTGGGGTCTCTGTTGTTCTCCTGGGGTCTCTGTTGGGGTCCCGGGGGTCTCTGTTGGGGTCCCGGGGGCTCTGTTGGGGTCCCGGGGGCTCTGTTGGGGTCCCGGGGGCTCTGTTGGGGTCCCGGGGGCTCTGTTGTGGTACTGGGGGTTCTGTTCGCGTCCTGGGGTCTCTGTTGTGGTCCCGGGGGCTCTGTTGTGGTCCCGGGGGCTCTGTTGTGGTCCCGGGGGCTCTGTTGTGGTCCCGGGGTCTCTATTGTTGTTTTGGGGGCTCTGTTGGGGTCCCGGGGGCTCTGTTGGGGTCCCGGGGGCTCTGTTGGGGTCCCGGGGGCTCTGTTGTGGGCCCGGGGGCTCTGTTGGTGTCCTGGGGGCTCTGTTGTTTTTTGGCAGCTTTATTGTTGTCGCGGGGACACTGTAGGGGTCCCGGGGGCTCTGTAGGGGTCCCGGGGGCTCTGTAGGGGTCCCGGGGGCTCTGTTGGGGTCCTGCGGTCTCTCTTGTTGTCCTGGGGGCTCTGTTCTTGTCCTGGAAGCACCGTGGTGGTCCTGGGGGCTCTGTTGTTTTTTTGGCAGATTTATTGTTGTCGTGGGGGCTCTGTTGGGGGTCCTGGGGGCTCTGTTGGGGGTCCTGGGGGCTCTGTTGGATGTCCTGGGGGCTCTGTTGCGGTCCTGGGGGCTCTGTTGTGCTCCTGGGGACTCTGTTGTGCTCCTGGGGGCTCTGTTGGGGTCCTGGGTTTTGTTTTGGGGTCTTGACAGCTCTGTTGGGGTCCTGGGGGCTCTGTTGGGGTCCTGGGTGTTCTATTCGGGTACTGGGGGCTCTGATGGTGTCCTGGGGTCTCTGTTGGGGTCCTGGGAGCTCTGTTGTTCTCCTGGGGCCTCTGTTGGGGTCCCGGGGCCTCTGTTGGGGTCCCGGGGCCTCTGTTGGGGTCCCGGGGCCTCTGTTGGGGTCCCGGGGGCTCTGTTGGGGTCCCGGGGGTTCTGTTGTTGTCCTGGGGGCTCTGTTGTTGTCCTGGGGGCTCTGTTGTTGTCCTGGGGGCTCCGTGGTGGTCCTGGGGGCTCTGTTGTTTTTTGGCAGCTTTATTGTTGTCATGGGGACTCTGTTCCGGTCCTGGGGGCTCTGTCGTGGTCCTGGGGGCTCTGTCGGGTTCCTGGGGCTCTCGTCGTGTCCTGGGGCCTCTGTTGGGATCCTGGGGGCTCTGTTGGGCGTCCTGGGGGCTCTGTTGCGGTCGTGGGTTCACTGTTGCGGTCGTGGGTGCTATGCTGGGGTCCTGGGGGCTCTGTTGTGGTCCTGGGGGTCTCTGTTGTGGTCCTGGGGGTCTCTGTTGTGGTCCTGGGGGTCTCTGTTGTGGTCCTGGGGGTCTCTGTTGTGGTCCTGGGGGTCTCTGTTGTGGTCCTGGGGGTCTCTGTTGTGGTCCTGGGGGCTCTGTTGGGGTCCTGGGGTTGGTTTTGGGGTCTTGACGGCTCTGTTGGGGTTCTGGGGGCTCTGTTGGGGTTCTGGGGGCTCTGTTGGTGTCCTGGGGGCTCTGTTGGTGTCCTGGGGGCTCTGTTGGGGTCCTGGGAGCTCTGTTGTTCTCCTAGGGACTCTGTTGGGGTCCTGGGGGCTCTGTTGGGGTCCTGGGGGCTCTGTTGGGGTCCTGGGGGCTCTGTTGGGGTCCTGGGGGCACTGTTGGGGTCCTGGGGGCTCTGTTGGGGTCCTGGGGGCTCTGTTGTGGTCCTGGGGGCTCTGTTGTTGTCCTGGGGGTTTTGTTAGGATCCTGGGGGCTCTGTTGTGGTCCTGGGGGTTTTCTTCGGGTCCCAAGGGCTCTTTTTTTTGTCCCGGGGGCTCTTTTTTTTGTCCTGGGGGCTCTGTTGTGGTCCTGGGGGCTCTGTTGGGGTCCTGGCGTTTGTTTTGGGGTCTTGACAGCTCTGTTGGGGTCCTGGGGGCTCTGTTGGGGTCCTGGGGGCTCTGTTGATCTTCTGGGGACTCTGTTGGGGTCCCGGGGGCTCTGTTGTGTCCTGGGAGCTCTGTTGTGCTCCCGGGGGCTCTGTTGTGCTCCCGGGGGCTCTGTTGTGCTCCCGGGGGCTCTGTTGTGCTCCCGGGGGCTCTGTTGTGCTCCCGGGGGCTCTGTTGTGCTCCCGGGGGCTCTGTTGTGGTCCCGGGGGCTCTGTTGTGGTCCTGGGGTCTCTATTGTTGTTTTGGGGGCTCTGTTGAGTTCCTGGGGGCTCTGTTGGGGTCCCGGGGGCTCTGTTGGGGTCCCGGGGGCTCTTTTGAGGTCCTGGGGGCTCTGTTGTGGGCCCGGGGTCTCTGTTGGGGTCCTGGGGTCTCTGTCGGGGGTCCTGGGGGCTATGTCGGGGGTCCTGGGGGCTATGTCGGGGGTCCTGGGGGCTCTGTCGGGGGTCCTGGGGGCTCTGTCGGGGGTCCTGGGGCCTTTGTTGGGGGTCCTGGGGGCTCTGTTGGGGGTCCTGGGGGCTCTGTTGCGGTCGTGAATGCACTGTTGTGCTCCTGGGGGCTCTGTTGTGCTCTTGGGGGCTCTGTTGGGGTCCTGGGGTTTGTTTTGGGGTCTTGACAGCTCTGTTGGGGTCCTGGGGGCTCTGTTGGGGTCCTGGGTATTCTATTCGGGTACTGGGGGCTCTGATGGTGTCCTGGGGGCTCTGATGGTGTCCTGGGGGCTCTGTTGGGGTCCTGGGAGCTCTGTTGTTCTCCTGGGGACTCTGTTGGGGTCCCGGGGGCTCTGTTCGGGTCCCGGGGGCTCTGTTCGGGTCCCGGGGGCTCTGTTGGGGTCCTGGGGTTTGTTTTGGGGTCTTGACAGCTCTGTTGGGGTCCTGGGGGCTCTGTTGGAGTCCTGGGAGCTCTGTTGTTCTCCTGGGGGCTCTGTTGGTGTCCCGGGGGCTCTGTTGGTGTCCCGGGGCCTCTGTTGGGGTCCCGGGGCCTCTGTTGGGGTCCCGGGGCCTCTGTTGGGGTCCCGGGGGCTCTGTTGGGGTCCCGGGGGCTCTGTTGGGGTCCCGGGGGCTCTGTTGGGGTCCTGGGGGCTCCGTGGTCGTCCTGGGGGCTCTGTTGTTTTTTGGCAGCTTTATTGTTGTCGCGGGGACTCTGTCGGGGTCCTGGGGGCTCTGTCGTGGTCCTGGGGGCTCTGTCGGGTTCCTGGGGCTCTCGTCGTGTCCTGGGGGCTCTGTTGGGATCCTGGGGGCTCTGCTGGGGGTCCTGGGGGCTCTATTGCGGTCGTGGGTTCACTGTTGGTGTCCCGGGGGCTCTGTTGGTGTCCCGGAAGCTCTGTTGGGGTCCCGGGGGCTCTGTTGGGGTCCCGGGGGCTCTGTTGGGGTCCCGGGGGCTCTGTTGGGGTCCCGGGGGCTCTGTTGGGGTCCCGGGGGCTCTGTTGGGGTCCCGGGGGTCTCTGTTGGGGTCCTGGGGGCTCTGTTGGGGTCCTGGGGTTGGTTTTGGGGTCTTGACGGCACTGTTGGGGTTCTGGGGGCTCTGTTGGGGTTCTGGGGGCTCTGTTGGGGTTCTGGGGGCTCTGTTGGTGTCCTGGGGGCTCTGTTGGGGTCCTGGGAGCTCTGTTGTTCTCCTAGGGACTCTGTTGGGGTCCCGGGGGCTCTGTTGGGGTCCCGGGGGCTCTGTTGGGGTCCCGGGGGCTCTGTTGGGGTCCTGGGGGCTCTGCTGGGGTCCTGGGGGCACTGTTGGGGTCCTGGGGGCTCTGTTGTGGTCCTGGGGGCTCTGTTGTGGTCCTGGGGGCTCTGTTGTTGTCCTGGGGGTTTTGTTAGGATCCTGGGGGCTCTGTTGTGGTCCTGGGGGTTTTCTTCGGGTCCCAAGGGCTCTTTTTTTTGTCCCGGGGGCTCTTTTTTTTGTCCTGGGGGCTCTGTTGTGGTCCTGGGGGCTCTGTTGGGGTCCTGGCGTTTGTTTTGGGGTCTTGACAGCTCTGTTGGGGTCCTGGGGGCTCTGTTGATCTTCTGGGGACTCTGTTGGGGTCCCGGGGGCTCTGTTGAGTCCTGGGAGCTCTGTTGTGCTCCCGGGGGCTCTGTTGTGCTCCCGGGGGCTCTGTTGTGCTCCCGGGGGCTCTGTTGTGCTCCCGGGGGCTCTGTTGTGGTCCCGGGGGCTCTGTTGTGGTCCCGGGGGCTCTGTTGTGGTCCCGGGGGCTCTGTTGTGGTCCTGGGGTCTCTATTGTTGTTTTGGGGGCTCTGTTGGGGTCCCGGGGGCTCTGTTGGGGTCCCGGGTGCTCTTTTGAGGTCCTGGGGGCTCTGTTGTGGGCCCGGGGGCTCTGTTGGGGTCCTGGGGGCTCTGTTGGGGTCCTGGGGGCTCTGTTGGGGTCCTGGGGGCTCTGTTGGGGTCCTGGGGGCTCTGTTGGGGTCCTGGGGGCTCTGTTGGGGTCCTGGGGGCTCTGTTGTTGTCCTGGGGGCTCCGTGGTGGTCCTGGGGGCTCTGTTGTTTTTTTGGCAGATTTATTGTTGTCGTGGGGGCTCTGTCGGGGGTCCTGGGGGCTCTGTTGGGGTCCTGGGGGCTCTGTCGGGGGTCCTGGGGGCTCTGTCGGGGGTCCTGGGGGCTCTGTCGGGGGTCCTGGGGGCTCTGTTGGGGGTCCTGGGGGCTCTGTTGCGGTCGTGAATGCACTGTTGTGCTCTTGGGGGCTCTGTTGTGCTCTTGGGGGCTCTGTTGTGCTCTTGGGGGCTCTGTTGGGGTCCTGGGGTTTGTTTTGGGGTCTTGACAGCTCTGTTGGGGTCCTGGGGGCTCTGTTGGGGTCCTGGGTATTCTATTCGGGTACTGGGGGCTCTGATGGTGTCCTGGGGGCTCTGTTGGGGTCCTGGGAGCTCTGTTGTTCTCCTGGGGACTCTGTTGGGGTCCCGGGACCTCTGTTCGGGTCCCGGGGGCTCTGTTCGGGTCCCGGGGGCTCTGTTGGGGTCCTGGGGTTTGTTTTGTGGTCTTGACAGCTCTGTTGGGGTCCTGGGGGCTCTGTTGGAGTCCTGGGAGCTCTGTTGTTCTCCTGGGGACTCTGTTGGTGTCCCGGGGGCTCTGTTGTTGTCCCGGGGGCTCTGTTGTTGTCCCGGGGGCTCTGTTGTTGTCCCGGGGGCTCTGTTGTTGTCCCGGGGGCTCTGTTGTTGTCCCGGGGGCTCTGTTGGGGTCCTGGGGGCTCTGTTGGGGTCCTGGGGGCTCTGTTGGGGTCCTGGGGGCTCTGTTGGGGTCCTGGGGGCTCTGTTGGGGTCCTGGGGGCTCCGTGGTGGTCCTGGGGGCTCTGTTGTTTTTTGGCAGCTTTATTGTTGTCGCGGGGACTCTGTCGTGGTCCTGGGGGCTCTGTCGGGTTCCTGGGGCTCTCGTCGTGTCCTGGGGGCTCTGTTGGGGTCCTGGGGGTCTCTGTTGGGGTCCTGGGGGTCTCTGTTGGGGTCCTGGGGGTCTCTGTTGGGGTCCTGGGGGTCTCTGTTGGGGTCCTGGGGGTCTCTGTTGGGGTCCTGGGGGTTCTGTTCGCGTCCTGGGGGTTCTGTTCGCGTCCTGGGGGTTCTGTTCGCGTCCTGGGGGTTCTGTTCCGGTCCTGGGGGCTCTGTTCCGGTCCTGGGGGCTCTGTTCCGGTCCTGGGGGCTCTGTTCCGGTCCTGGGGGCTCTGTTGTTGTCCTGGGGGCTCTGTTGTTGTCCTGGGGGCTCCGTGGTTGTCCTGGGGGCTCTGTTGTTTTTTTGGCAGATTTATTGTTGTCGCGGGGGCTCTGTCGGGGTCCTGGGGGCTCTGTCGGGGTCCTGGGGGCTCTGTCGGGGTCCTGGGGCCTCTGTTGGGATCCTGGGGGCTCTGTTGGGGGTCCTGGGGGCGTCTGTTGCGGTCGTGGGTGCCCTGTTGTGCTCCTGGGGGTCTCTGTTGGGGTCCTGGGGGTCTCTGTTGGGGTCCTGTGGGCTCTGTTGTGGTCCTGGGGGCTCTGTTGGGGTCCTGGGGTTTGTTTTGGGGTCTTGACAGCTCTGTTGTTCTCCTGGGGGCTCTGTTGTTCTCCTGGGGGCTCTGTTGTTCTCCTGGGGGCTCTGTTGGGGTCCCGGGGGTCTCTGTTGGGGTCCCGGGGGTCTCTGTTGGGGTCCCGGGGGCTCTGTTGGGGTCCCGGGGGCTCTGTTGGGGTCCCGGGGGCTCTGTTGTGGTCCTGGGGTCTCTATTGTTGTTTTGGGGGCTCTGTTGGGGTCCCGGGGGCTCTGTTGGGGTCCCGGGGGCTCTTTTGAGGTCCTGGGGGCTCTGTTGTGGGCCCGGGGGCTCTGTTGGTGTCCTGGGGGCTCTGTTGTTTTTTTGGCAGCTTTATTGTTGTCGCGGGGACACTGCAGGGGTCCCGGGGGCTCTGCAGGGGTCCCGGGGGCTCTGTAGGGGTCCCGGGGGCTCTGTAGGGGTCCCGGGGGCTCTGTTGGGTCCCGGGGGCTCTGTTGGGGTCCTGCGGGGTCTCTCTTGTTGTCCTGGGGGCTCTGTTCTTGTCCTGGAAGCACCGTGGTGGTCCTGGGGGCTCTGTTGTTTTTTTGGCAGTTTTATTGTTGTCGTGGGGGCTCTGTTGGGGGTCCTGGGGGCTCTGTTGGGGGTCCTGGGGGCTCTGTTGGATGTCCTGGGGGCTCTGTTGGATGTCCTGGGGGCTCTGTTGCGGTCCTGGGGGCTCTGTTGCGGTCCTGGGGGCTCTGTTGTGCTCCTGGGGACTCTGTTGTGCTCCTGGGGGCTCTGTTGGGGTCCTGGGTTTTGTTTTGGGGTCTTGACAGCTCTGTTGGGGTCCTGGGGGCTCTGTTGGGGTCCTGGGGGCTCTGTTGGGGTCCTGGGGGCTCTGTTGGGGTCCTGGGTGTTCTATTCGGGTACTGGGGGCTCTGATGGTGTCCTGGGGTCTCTGTTGGGGTCCTGGGAGCTCTGTTGTTCTCCCGGGGGCACTGTTGGTGTCCCGGGGCCTCTGTTGGTGTCCCGGGGCCTCTGTTGGTGTCCCGGGGCCTCTGTTGGGGTCCCGGGGGCTCTGTTGGGGTCCCGGGGGCTCTGTTGGGGTCCCGGGGGCTCTGTTGGGGTCCTGGGTGCTCTTTTGAGGTTCCGGGGGCTCTGTTGTTGTCCTGGGGGCTCTGTTGTTGTCCTGGGGGCTCTGTTGTTGTCCTGGGGGCTCTGTTGTTGTCCTGGGGGCTCCGTGGTGGTCCTGGGGGCTCTGTTGTTTTTTGGCAGCTTTATTGTTGTCATGGGGACTCTGTTCCGGTCCTGGGGGCTCTGTCGTGGTCCTGGGGGCTCTGTCGGGTTCCTGGGGCTCTCGTCGTGTCCTGGGGCCTCTGTTGGGATCCTGGGGGCTCTGTTGGGCGTCCTGGGGGCTCTGTTGCGGTCGTGGGTTCACTGTTGCGGTCGTGGGTGCTATGCTGGGGTCCTGGGGGCTCTTTTGGGGTCCTGGGGGTCTCTGTTGTGGTCCTGGGGGTCTCTGTTGTGGTCCTGGGGGCTCTGTTGGGGTCCTGGGGTTGGTTTTGGGGTCTTGACGGCACTGTTGGGGTTCTGGGGGCTCTGTTGGGGTTCTGGGGGCTCTGTTGGTGTCCTGGGGGCTCTGTTGGGGTCCTGGGAGCTCTGTTGTTCTCCTAGGGACTCTGTTGGGGTCCTGGGGGCTCTGTTGGGGTCCTGGGGGCTCTGTTGGGGTCCTGGGGGCTCTGTTGGGGTCCTGGGGGCTCTGTTGTTGTCCTGGGGTCTCTGTTGTTGTCCTGGGGGCTCTGTTGTTGTCCTGGGGGTTTTGTTAGGTTCCTGGGGGCTCTGTTGTGGTCCTGGGGGTTTTCTTCGGGTCCCAAGGGCTCTTTTTTTTGTCCCGGGGGCTCTTTTTTTTGTCCTGGGGGCTCTGTTGTGGTCCTGGGGGCTCTGTTGGGGTCCTGGCGTTTGTTTTGGGGTCTTGACAGCTCTGTTGGGGTCCTGGGGGCTCTGTTGGGGTCCTGGGGGCTCTGTTGATCTTCTGGGGACTCTGTTGGGCTCCCGGGGGCTCTGTTGTGCTCCCGGGGGCTCTGTTGTGCTCCCGGGGGCTCTGTTGTGCTCCCGGGGGCTCTGTTGTGCTCCCGGGGGCTCTGTTGTGGTCCCGGGAGCTCTGTTGTGGTCCCGGGGGCTCTGTTGTGGTCCTGGGGTCTCTATTGTTGTTTTGGGGGCTCTGTTGGGGTCCCGGGGGCTCTGTTGGGGTCCCGGGGGCTCTTTTGAGGTCCTGGGGGCTCTGTTGTGGGCCCGGGGGCTCTGTTGGGGTCCTGGGGGCTCTGTTGGGGTCCTGGGGGCTCTGTCGGGGGTCCTGGGGGCTCTGTCGGGGGTCCTGGGGGCTCTGTCGGGGGTCCTGGGGCCTTTGTCGGGGGTCCTGGGGGCTCTGTTGGGGGTCCTGGGGGCTCTGTTGCGGTCGTGAATGCACTGTTGTGCTCCTGGGGGCTCTGTTGTGCTCTTGGGGGCTCTGTTGGGGTCCTGGGGTTTGTTTTGGGGTCTTGACAGCTCTGTTGGGGTCCTGGGGGCTCTGTTGGGGTCCTGGGTATTCTATTCGTGTACTGGGGGCTCTGATGGTGTCCTGGGGGCTCTGATGGTGTCCTGGGGGCTCTGTTGGGGTCCTGGGAGCTCTGTTGTTCTCCTGGGGACTCTGTTGGGGTCCCGGGACCTCTGTTCGGGTCCCGGGGGCTCTGTTCGGGTCCCGGGGGCTCTGTTGGGGTCCTGGGGTTTGTTTTGGGGTCTTGACAGCTCTGTTGGGGTCCTGGGGGCTCTGTTGGAGTCCTGGGAGCTCTGTTGTTCTCCTGGGGGCTCTGTTGGTGTCCCGGGGGCTCTGTTGGTGTCCCGGGGCCTCTGTTGTTGTCCCGGGGGCTCTGTTGGGGTCCCGGGGGCTCTGTTGGGGTCCTGGGGGCTCTGTTGGGGTCCTGGGGGCTCTGTTGGGGTCCTGGGGGCTACGTGGTCGTCCTGGGGGCTCTGTTGTTTTTTGGCAGCTTTATTGTTGTCGCGGGGACTCTGTCGGGGTCCTGGGGGCTCTGTCGTGGTCCTGGGGGCTCTGTCGGGTTCCTGGGGCTCTCGTCGTGTCCTGGGGGCTCTGTTGGGATCCTGGGGGCTCTGCTGGGGGTCCTGGGGGCTCTATTGCGGTCGTGGGTTCACTGTTGGTGTCCCGGGGGCTCTGTTGGTGTCCCGGAAGCTCTGTTGGGGTCCCGGGGGTCTCTGTTGGGGTCCCGGGGGTCTCTGTTGGGGTCCCGGGGGTCTCTGTTGGGGTCCTGGGGGCTCTGTTGGGGTCCTGGGGTTGGTTTTGGGGTCTTGACGGCACTGTTGGGGTTCTGGGGGCTCTGTTGGGGTTCTGGGGGCTCTGTTGGGGTTCTGGGGGCTCTGTTGGGGTCCTGGGAGCTCTGTTGTTCTCCTAGGGACTCTGTTGGGGTCCCGGGGGCTCTGTTGGGGTCCCGGGGGCTCTGTTGGGGTCCTGGGGGCACTGTTGGGGTCCTGGGGGCTCTGTTGTGGTCCTGGGGGCTCTGTTGTTGTCCTGGGGGTTTTGTTAGGATCCTGGGGGCTCTGTTGTGGTCCTGGGGGTTTTCTTCGGGTCCCAAGGGCTCTTTTTTTTGTCCCGGGGGCTCTTTTTTTTGTCCTGGGGGCTCTGTTGTGGTCCTGGGGGCTCTGTTGGGGTCCTGGCGTTTGTTTTGGGGTCTTGACAGCTCTGTTGGGGTCCTGGGGGCTCTGTTGGGGTCCTGGGGGCTCTGTTGATCTTCTGGGGACTCTGTTGGGGTCCCGGGGGCTCTGTTGAGTCCTGGGAGCTCTGTTGTGCTCCCGGGGGCTCTGTTGTGCTCCCGGGGGCTCTGTTGTGGTCCCGGGGGCTCTGTTGTGGTCCCGGGGGCTCTGTTGTGGTCCCGGGGGCTCTGTTGTGGTCCCGGGGGCTTTGTTGTGGTCCCGGGGGCTCTGTTGTGGTCCCGGGGTCTCTATTGTTGTTTTGGGGGCTCTGTTGGGGTCCCGGGGGCTCTGTTGGGGTCCCGGGGGCTCTGTTGGGGTCCCGGGTGCTCTTTTGAGGTCCTGGGGGCTCTGTTGTGGGCCCGGGGGCTCTGTTGGGGTCCTGGGGGCTCTGTCGGGGGTCCTGGGGGCTCTGTCGGGGGTCCTGGGGGCTCTGTCGGGGGTCCTGGGGGCTCTGTCGGGGGTCCTGGGGCCTTTGTTGGGGGTCCTGGGGGCTCTGTTGGGGGTCCTGGGGGCTCTGTTGCGGTCGTGAATGCACTGTTGTGCTCCTGGGGGCTCTGTTGTGCTCTTGGGGGCTCTGTTGTGCTCTTGGGGGCTCTGTTGGGGTCCTGGGGTTTGTTTTGGGGTCTTGACAGCTCTGTTGGGGTCCTGGGGGCTCTGTTGGGGTCCTGGGTATTCTATTCGGGTACTGGGGGCTCTGATGGTGTCCTGGGGGCTCTGTTGGGGTCCTGGGAGCTCTGTTGTTCTCCTGGGGACTCTGTTCGGGTCCCGGGACCTCTGTTCGGGTCCCGGGGGCTCTGTTCGGGTCCCGGGGGCTCTGTTGGGGTCCTGGGGTTTGTTTTGTGGTCTTGACAGCTCTGTTGGTGTCCCGGGGGCTCTGTTGGGGTCCCGGGGCCTCTGTTGGGGTCCCGGGGCCTCTGTTGGGGTCCCGGGGCCTCTGTTGGGGTCCCGGGGCCTCTGTTGGGGTCCCGGGGCCTCTGTTGGGGTCCCGGGGGCTCTGTTGGGGTCCTGGGGGCTCTGTTGGGGTCCTGGGGGCTCTGTTGGGGTCCTGGGGGCTCTGTTGGGGTCCTGGGGGCTCCGTGGTGGTCCTGGGGGCTCTGTTGTTTTTTGGCAGCTTTATTGTTGTCGCGGGGACTCTGTCGTGGTCCTGGGGGCTCTGTCGGGTTCCTGGGGCTCTCGTCGTGTCCTGGGGGCTCTGTTGGGGTCCTGGGGGTCTCTGTTGGGGTCCTGGGGGTCTCTGTTGGGGTCCTGGGGGTCTCTGTTGGGGTCCTGGGGGTTCTGTTCGCGTCCTGGGGGTTCTGTTCGCGTCCTGGGGGCTCTGTTGTGGTCCCGGGGGCTCTGTTGTGGTCCCGGGGTCTCTGTTGTAATCCTGGGGTCTCTATTGTTGTTTTGGGGGCTCTGTTGGGGTCCTGGGGGCTCTGTTGGGGTCCTGGGGGCTCTGTTGGGGTCCTGGGGGCTCTGTTGTGGGCCCGGGGGCTCTGTTGTGGGCCCGGGGGCTCTGTTCCGGTCCTGGGGGCTCTGTTCCGGTCCTGGGGGCTCTGTTCCGGTCCTGGGGGCTCTGTTCCGGTCCTGGGGGCTCTGTTCCGGTCCTGGGGGCTCTGTTCCGGTCCTGGGGGCTCTGTTCCGGTCCTGGGGGCTCTGTTGTTGTCCTGGGGGCTCCGTGGTTGTCCTGGGGGCTCTGTTGTTTTTTTGGCAGATTTATTGTTGTCGCGGGGGCTCTGTCGGGGTCCTGGGGGCTCTGTCGGGGTCCTGGGGCCTCTGTTGGGATCCTGGGGGCTCTGTTGGCGGTCCTGGGGGCGTCTGTTGCGGTCGTGGGTGCCCTGTTGTGCTCCTGGGGGTCTCTGTTGTGGTCCTGGGGGCTCTGTTGGGGTCCTGGGGTTTGTTTTGGGGTCTTGACAGCTCTGTTGTTCTCCTGGGGGCTCTGTTGTTCTCCTGGGGGCTCTGTTGTTCTCCTGGGGTCTCTGTTGGGGTCCCGGGGGTCTCTGTTGGGGTCCCGGGGGCTCTGTTGGGGTCCCGGGGGCTCTGTTGTGGTCCCGGGGGCTCTGTTGTGGTGCTGGGGTCTCTATTGTTGTTTTGGGGGCTCTGTTGGGGTCCCGGGGGCTCTGTTGGGGTCCCGGGGGCTCTTTTGAGGTCCTGGGGGCTCTGTTGTGGGCCCGGGGGCTCTGTTGGTGTCCTGGGGGCTCTGTTGTTTTTTTGGCAGCTTTATTGTTGTCGCGGGGACACTGTAGGGGTCCCGGGGGCTCTGTAGGGGTCCCGGGGGCTCTGTTGGGTCCCGGGGGCTCTGTTGGGGTCCTGCGGGGTCTCTCTTGTTGTCCTGGGGGCTCTGTTCTTGTCCTGGAAGCACCGTGGTGGTCCTGGGGGCTCTGTTGTTTTTTTGGCAGTTTTATTGTTGTCGTGGGGGCTCTGTTGGGGGTCCTGGGGGCTCTGTTGGGGGTCCTGGGGGCTCTGTTGGGGGTCCTGGGGGCTCTGTTGGGGGTCCTGGGGGCTCTGTTGGGGGTCCTGGGGGCTCTGTTGCGGTCCTGGGGGCTCTGTTGTGCTCCTGGGGACTCTGTTGTGCTCCTGGGGGCTCTGTTGGGGTCCTGAGTTTTGTTTTGGGGTCTTGACAGCTCTGTTGGGGTCCTGGGGGCTCTGTTGGGGTCCTGGGGGCTCTGTTGGGGTCCTGGGTGTTCTATTCGGGTACTGGGGGCTCTGATGGTGTCCTGGGGTCTCTGTTGGGGTCCTGGGAGCTCTGTTGTTCTCCCGGGGGCACTGTTGGGGTCCCGGGGGCACTGTTGGGGTCCCGGGGGCACTGTTGGTGTCCCGGGGCCTCTGTTGGTGTCCCGGGGCCTCTGTTGGTGTCCCGGGGGCTCTGTTGGGGTCCTGGGTGCTCTTTGGAGGTTCCGGGGGCTCTGTTGTTGTCCTGGGGGCTCTGTTGTTGTCCTGGGGGCTCCGTGGTGGTCCTGGGGGCTCTGTTGTTTTTTGGCAGCTTTATTGTTGTCATGGGGACTCTGTTCCGGTCCTGGGGGCTCTGTCGTGGTCCTGGGGGCTCTGTCGGGTTCCTGGGGCTCTCGTCGTGTCCTGGGGCCTCTGTTGGGATCCTGGGGGCTCTGTTGGGCGTCCTGGGGGCTCTGTTGAGGTCGTGGGTTCACTGTTGCGGTCGTGGGTGCTATGCTGGGGTCCTGGGGGCTCTTTTGGGGTCCGGGGGGCTCTGTTGTGGTCCTGGGGGTCTCTGTTGTGGTCCTGGGGGCTCTGTTGGGGTCCTGGGGGCTCTGTTGGGGTCCTGGGGTTGGTTTTGGGGTCTTGACGGCACTGTTGGGGTTCTGGGGGCTCTGTTGGGGTTCTGGGGGCTCTGTTGGGGTTCTGGGGGCTCTGTTGGTGTCCTGGGGGCTCTGTTGGGGTCCTGGGAGCTCTGTTGTTCTCCTAGGGACTCTGTTGGTGTCCCGGGACCTCTGTTGGTGTCCCGGGGGCTCTGTTGGGGTCCTGGGGGCTCTGTTGGGGTCCTGGGGGCTCTGTTGGGGTTCTGGGGGCTCTGTTGGGGTCCTGGGGGCACTGTTGGGGTCCTGGGGGCTCTGTTGTTGTCCTGGGGGCTCTGTTGTTGTCCTGGGGGCTCTGTTGTTGTCCTGGGGGCTCTGTTGTTGTCCTGGGGGCTCTGTTGTTGTCCTGGGGGTTTTGTTAGGATCCTGGGGGCTCTGTTGTGGTCCTGGGGGTTTTCTTCGGGTCCCGGGGGCTCTTTTTTTTGTCCCGGGGGCTCTGTTGGGGTCCCGGGGGCTCTGTTGGGGTCCCGGGGGCTCTGTTGGGGTCCCGGGGGTTTTATTCGGGCCCCGGGGGCTCTGTTGGGGCCCCGGGGGCTCTGTTGGGGTCCCAGGGGCTCTGTTGGGGTCCCAGGGGCTCTGTTGGGGTCCTGGGGGCTCCGTCGTGGTCCTGGGGGCTCTGTTGTTATTTTGGCAGCTTTATTTTTGTCGCGGGGACTCTGTCGGGGTCCTGGGGGCTCTGTCGGGTTCCTGGGGGCTCTCGTCGTGTCCTGGGGCCTCTGTTCGGATCCTGGGGGCTCTGTTGGGGTCCTGGGGGCTCTGTTGGGGTCCTGGGGATCTCTGTTGGGGTCCTGGAGGCTCTGTTGGGGTCCTGGGGTTTGTTTTGGGGTCCTGGGGGCACTGTTGGGGTCCTGGGGGCTCTGCTGGGGTCCTGGGGGCTCTGCTGGGGTCCTGGGGGCTCTGCTGGGGTCCTGGGGGTTTTGTTCGGGACCTGGGGTCTCTGTTGGGGCCCCGGGAGCTCTGTTGTTGTCCTGGGGGCTCTGTTGGGGTCCTGGGGGCTCTGTTGGGGGTCCTGGGGGCTCTGTTGGGGGTCCTGGGGGCTCTGTTGGGGGTCCTGGGGGCTCTCTTGTTGTCCTGGGGGCTCTGTTGTTGTCCTGGAAGCTCCGTGGTGGTCCTGGGGGCTCTGTTGTTTTTTTGGCAGATTTATTGTTGTCGTGGGGGCTCTTTTGGGGGTCCTGGGGGCTCTGTTGGGGGTCCTGGGGGCTCTGTTGGGGGTCCTGGGGGCTCTGTTGCGGTCGTGGGTGCACTGTTGCGGTCCTGGGGGCTCTGTTGTGCTCCTGGGGGCTCTGTTGTGCTCCTCGGGGCTCTGTTGGGGTCCTGGGGTTTGTTTTGGGGTCTTGACAGCTCTGTTGGGGTCCTGGGGGCTCTGTTGGGGTCCTGGGGGCTCTGTTGGGGTCCTGGGTGTTCTATTCGGGTACTGGGGGCTCTGATGGTGTCCTGGGGCCTCTGTTGGGGTCCCGGGGCCTCTGTTGGGGTCCCGGGGCCTCTGTTGGGGTCCCGGGGGCTCTGTTGGGGTCCCGGGGGCTCTTTTGAGGTCCTGGGGGCTCTGTTGGGGTCCTGGGGGCTCTGTTGTTGTCCTGGGGGCTTCGTGGTGGTCCTGGGGGCTCTGTTGTTTTTTGGCAGCTTTATTGTTGTCGCGGGGACTCTGTTCTTGTCCTGGGGGCTCTGTTCTTTTCCTGGGGGCTCTGTCGGGTTCCTGGGGCTCTCGTCGTGTCCTGGGGCCTCTGTTGGGATCCTGGGGGCTCTGTTGGGTGTCCTGGGTTCACTGTTGCCGTCGTGGGTGCTATGTTGTGCTCCTGGGGGCTCTGTTGTGCTCCTGGGGGGTCTCTGTTGTGCTCCTGGGGGGTCTCTGTTGTGGTCCTGGGGGCTCTGTTGTGGTCCTGGGGGCTCTGTTGGGGTCCTGAGGTTGGTTTTGGGGTCTTGACGGCTCTGTTGGTGTCCTGGGGGCTCTGTTGGTGTCCTGGGGGCTCTGTTGGTGTCCTGGGGGCTCTGTTGTGGGCCCGGGGGCTCTGTTCCGGTCCTGGGGGCTCTGTTCCGGTCCTGGGGGCTCTGTTCCGGTCCTGGGGGCTCTGTTCCGGTCCTGGGGGCTCTGTTCCGGTCCTGGGGGCTCTGTTCCGGTCCTGGGGGCTCTGTTGTTGTCCTGGGGGCTCCGTGGTTGTCCTGGGGGCTCTGTTGTTTTTTTGGCAGATTTATTGTTGTCGCGGGGGCTCTGTCGGGGTCCTGGGGGCTCTGTCGGGGTCCTGGGGGCTCTGTCGGGATCCTGGGGGCTCTGTCGGGGTCCTGGGGCCTCTGTCGGGATCCTGGGGGCTCTGTTGGGGGTCCTGGGGGCGTCTGTTGCGGTCGTGGGTGCCCTGTTGTGCTCCTGGGGGCTCTGTTGGGGTCCTGGGGGTCTCTGTTGGGGTCCTGGGGGTCTCTGTTGGGGTCCTGGGGGCTCTGTTGTGGTCCTGGGGGCTCTGTTGGGGTCCTGGGGTTTGTTTTGGGGTCTTGACAGCTCTGTTGTTCTCCTGGGGGCTCTGTTGTTCTCCTGGGGGCTCTGTTGGGGTCCCGGGGGCTCTGTTGGGGTCCCGGGGGCTCTGTTGGGGTCCCGGGGGCTCTGTTGGGGTCCCGGGGGCTCTGTTGGGGTCCCGGGGTCTCTATTGTTGTTTTGGGGGCTCTGTTGGGGTCCCGGGGGCTCTGTTGGGGTCCCGGGGGCTCTTTTGAGGTCCTGGGGGCTCTGTTGTGGGCCCGGGGGCTCTGTTGGTGTCCTGGGGGCTCTGTTGTTTTTTTGGCAGCTTTATTGTTGTCGCGGGGACACTGTTGGGGTCCTGGGGGCTCTGTTGGGGTCCTGGGGGCTTTGTCGGGTTCCTGGGGGCTCTCGTCGTGTCCTGGGGCCTCTGTTGGGGTCCCGGGGGCTCTGTTGGGGTCCCGGGGGCTCTGTTGGGGTCCTGCGGTCTCTCTTGTTGTCCTGGGGGCTCTGTTCTTGTCCTGGAAGCACCGTGGTGGTCCTGGGGGCTCTGTTGTTTTTTTGGCAGATTTATTGTTGTCCTGGGGGCTCTGTTGGGGGTCCTGGGGGCTCTGTTCGGGGTCCTGGGGGCTCTGTTGCGGTCCTGGGGGCTCTGTTGTGCTCCTGGGGACTCTGTTGTGCTCCTGGGGGCTCTGTTGGGGTCCTGGGTTTTGTTTTGGGGTCCTGGGGGCTCTGTTGGGGTCCTGGGGGCTCTGTTGGGGTCCTGGGTGTTCTATTCGGGTACTGGGGGCTCTGATGGTGTCCTGGGGTCTCTGTTGGGGTCCTGGGAGCTCTGTTGTTCTCCTGGGGCCTCTGTTGTTCTCCTGGGGCCTCTGTTGGGGTCCCGGGGCCTCTGTTGGGGTCCCGGGGCCTCTGTTGGGGTCCCGGGGCCTCTGTTGGGGTCCTGGGGGCTCTGTTGGGGTCCTGGGGGCTCTGTTGGGGTCCTGGGGGCTCTGTTGGTGTTCCGGGGGCTCTGTTGGGGTCCCGGGTGCTCTTTTGAGGTTCCGGGGGTTCTGTTGGGGTCCTGGGGGCTCTGTTGTTGTCCTGGGGGCTCTGTTGTTGTCCTGGGGGCTCCGTGGTGGTCCTGGGGGCTCTGTTGTTTTTTGGCAGCTTTATTGTTGTCATGGGGACTCTGTTCCGGTCCTGGGGGCTCTGTCGTGGTCCTGGGGGCTCTGTCGGGTTCCTGGGGCTCTCGTCGTGTCCTGGGGGCTCTGTTGGGATCCTGGGGGCTCTGTTGGGCGTCCTGGGGGCTCTGTTGCGGTCGTGGGTTCACTGTTGCAGTCGTGGGTGCTATGCTGGGGTCCTGGGGGCTCTTTTGGGGTCCGGGGGGCTCTGTTGTGGTCCTGGGGGTCTCTGTTGTGGTCCTGGGTGTCTCTGTTGGGGTCCTGGGGGCTCTGTTGGGGTCCTGGGGGCTCTGTTGGGGTCCTGGGGTTGGTTTTGGGGTCTTGACGGCACTGTTGGGGTTCTGGGGGCTCTGTTGGGGTTCTGGGGGCTCTGTTGGGGTCCTGGGAGCTCTGTTGTTCTCCTAGGGACTCTGTTGGGGTCCCGGGGGCACTGTTGGTGTCCCGGGGGCACTGTTGGTGTCCCGGGGGCTCTGTTGGGGTCCTGGGGTCTCTGTTGGGGTCCTGGGGGCTGTGTCCGGGTTCTGGGGGCTCTGTTGGGGTCCTGGGGGCACTGTTGGGGTCCTGGGGGCTCTGTTGGTGTCCTGGGGGCTCTGTTGGTGTCCTGGGGGCACTGTTGTGGTCCTGGGGGCTCTGTTGTTGTCATGGGGCCCTGTTGTTGTCCTGGGGGCTCTGTTGTTGTCCTGGGGGTTTTGTTAGGATCCTGGGGGCTCTGTTGTGGTCCTGGGGGTTTTCTTCGGGTCCCAAGGGCTCTTTTTTTTGTCCCGGGGGCTCTTTTTTTTGTCCCGGGGGCTCTGTTGGGGTCCCGGGGGCTCTGTTGGGGTCCCGGGGGCTCTGTTGGGGTCCCGGGGGTTTTATTCGGGTCCCGGGGGTTTTATTCGGGTCCCGGGGGTTTTATTCGGGCCCCGGGGGCTCTGTTGGGGCCCCGGGGGCTCTGTTGGGGCCCCGGGGGCTTTGTTGGGTCCCCGGGGGCTCTGTTGGGGTCCTGGGGGCTCTGTTGTGGTCCTGGGGGCTCTGTTGTTTTTTTGGCAGCTTTATTTTTGTCGCGGGGGCTCTGTCGGGTTCCTGGGGGCTCTCGTCGTGTCCTGGGGGCTCTCGTCGTGTCCTGGGGGCTCTGTTGGGGTCCTGGGGGCTCTGTTGGGGTCCTGGGGGCTCTGTTGGGGTCCTGGGGATCTCTGTTGGGGTCCTGGGGAACTCTGTTGGGGTCCTGGAGGCTCTGTTGGGGTCCTGGGGTTTGTTTTGGGGTCTTGACGGCTCTGTTGGGGTCCTGGGGGCACTGTTGGGGTCCTGGGGGCACTGTTGGGGTCCTGGGGGCACTGTTGGGGTCCTGGAGGCTCTGCTGGGGTCCTGGGGGTTTTGTTCGGGACCTGGGGTCTCTGTTGGGGCCCCGGGAGCTCTGTTGTTGTCCTGGGGGCTCTGTTGTTGTCCTGGGGGCTCTGTTGTTGTCCTGGGGGCTCTGTTGGGGTCCTGGGGTCTCTGTTGGAGGTCCTGACGCTCTGTTGGGGGTCCTGGGGGCTCTGTTGGGGGTCCTGGGGCTCTCTTGTTGTCCTGGGGGCTCTGTTGTTGTCCTGGAAGCTCCGTGGTGGTCCTGGGGGCTCTGTTGTTTTTTTGGCAGATATATTGTTGTCGTGGGGGCTCTTTTGGGGGTCCTGGGGGCTCTGTTGGGGGTCCTGGGGGCTCTGTTGGGGGTCCTGGGGGCTCTGTTGCGGTCGTGGGTGCACTGTTGTGCTCCTGGGGGCTCTGTTGTGCTCCTGGGGGCTCTGTTGGGGTCCTGGGGTTTGTTTTGGGGTCTTGACAGCTCTGTTGGGGTCCTGGGGGCTCTGTTGGGGTCCTGGGGGCTCTGTTGGGTTCCTGGGTGTTCTATTCGGGTACTGGGGGCTCTGATGGTGTCCTGGGGGCTCTGTTGGGGTCCCGGGGCCTCTGTTGGCGTCCCGGGGCCTCTGTTGGCGTCCCGGGGCCTCTGTTGGCGTCCCGGGGCCTCTGTTGGGGTCCCGGGGCCTCTGTTGGGGTCCCGGGGCCTCTGTTGGGGTCCCGGGGATCTCTGTTGGGGTCCCGGGGGCTCTGTTGGGGTCCCGGGGGCTCTTTTGAGGTCCTGGGGGCTCTGTTGCTGTCCTGGGGGCTTCGTGGTGGTCCTGGGGGCTCTGTTGTTTTTTGGCAGCTTTATTGTTGTCGCGGGGACTCTGTTCTTGTCCTGGGGGCTCTGTTCTTGTCCTGGGGGCTCTGTCGGGTTCCTGGGGCTCTTGTCGTGTCCTGGGGCCTCTGTTGGGATCCTGGGGGCTCTGTTGGGTGTCCTGGGTTCACTGTTGCGGTCGTGGGTGCTATGCTGGGGTCCTGGGGGCTCTGTTGTGCTCCTGGGGGCTCTGTTGTGCTCCTGGGGGCTCTGTTGTGCTCCTGGGGGCTCTCTGTTGTGCTCCTGGGGGCTCTCTGTTGTGCTCCTGGGGGGTCTCTGTTGTGCTCCTGGGGGGTCTCTGTTGTGCTCCTGGGGGGTCTCTGTTGTGCTCCTGGGGGCTCTGTTGGGGTCCTGGGGGCTCTGTTGGGGTCCTGGGGGCTCTGTTGGGGTCCTGGGGGCTCTGTTGGGGTCCTGGGGTTGGTTTTGGGGTCTTGACGGCTCTGTTGGTGTCCTGGGGGCTCTGTTGGTGTCCTGGGGGCTCTGCTGGGGTTCTGGGGGCTCTGCTGGGGTTCTGGGGGCTCTGCTGGTGTCCTGGGGGCTCTGTTGGTGTCCTGGGGGCTCTGTTGGTGTCCTGGGGGCTCTGTTGGGGTCCTGGGAGCTCTGTTGTTCTCCTAGGGACTCTGTTGGGGTCCCGGGGGCTCTGTTGGCATCCTGGGGGCTCTGTTGGGGTCCTGGGGGCTCTGTTGGGGTCCTGGGGGCTCTGTTGGTGTCCTGGGGGCACTGTTGGTGTCCTGCGGGCTCTGTTGGTGTCCTGGGGGCACTGTTGTGGTCCTGGTGGATTTGTTCGTGTCCTGGGGGCTCTGTTGTTGTCCTGGGGCTCTGTTGTTGTCCTGGGGGCTCTGTTGGCGTCCTGAGGGTTTTGTTGGGGTCCTGGGGTCTCTGTTGGGGTCCTGGGGGCTGTGTCCGGGTCCTGGGGGTTTTGTTCGGGTCCCGGGGGCTCTGTTGGGGTCCCGGGGGCTCTGTTGGGGTCCTGGGGGTTTTATTCGGGTCCCGGGGGCTCTGTTGGGGTCCCGGGGGCTCTGTTGGGGTCCCGGGGGCTCTGTTGGGGTCCCGGGGGCTCTGTTGGGGTCCTGGGGGCTCCGTCGTGGTCCTGGGGGCTCTGTTGTTTTTTTGGCAGCTTTATTTTTGTCGCGGGTACTCTGTCGGGGTCCTGGGGGCTCTGCTGGGGTCCTGGGGGCTCTGCTGGGGTCCTGGGGGCTCTGCTGGGGTCCTGGGGGCTCTGCTGGTGTCCTGGGGGCTCTGCTGGTGTCCTGGGGGCTCTGCTGGGGTCCTGGGGGCTCTGTTGTGCTCCTGGGGATCTCTGTTGGGGTCCTGGGGGCTCTGTTGGGGTCCTGGGGTTTGTTTTGGGGTCTTGACGGCTCTGTTGGGGTCCTGGGGGCACTGTTCGGGTCCTGGGGGCTCTGTTCGGGTCCTGGGGGTTTTGTTTGGGTTCTGGGGGCTCTGTTTTGGTTCGGGGGGCTCTGTTGGGGTCTTGACGGCTCTGTTGGGGTCTTGACGGCTCTGTTGGGGTCCTGGGGGCTCTGTTGTTCTCCTGGGAGCTCTGTTGGGGTCCTGGGGGCTCTGTTGGGGTCCTGGGGGCTCTGTTGGGGTCCTGGGGGCTCTGTTGGGGTCCTGGGGGCTTTTTCGGGGTCCTTGGGGCTCTGTTGGGGTCCCGGGGGTCTCTGTTGGGGTCCTGGGGTCTCCGTTGTGGTCCTGGGGTCTCCGTTGTGGTCCTGGGGTCTCCGTTGTGGTCCTGGGGGCTCTGTTGTGCTCCTGGGGGCTCTGTTGTGCTCCTGGGGGCTCTGTTGTGCTCCTGGGGGGTCTGTTGTGCTCCTGGGGGCTCTGTTGTGCTCCTGGAGGTCTCTGTTGGGGTCCTGGAGGTCTCTGTTGGGGTCCTGGGGGCACTGTTGGGGTCCTGGGGTCTCTGTTCGAGTCCTGGGGGTCTCTGTTGGGGTCCCGGGATCTCTGTTGGGGTCCCGGGGGCTCTGTTGGGGTCCCGGGGGCTCTGTTGGGGTCCCGGGGGCACTGTTGGGGTCCTGGGGGCACTGTTGGGGTTCTGGGGGCACTGTTGGGGTCCTGGGGGCTGTGTCCGGGTCCTGGGGGCTCTGTTGGGGTCCTGGGGGCTCTGTTGGGGTCCTGGGGGCACTGTTGGCGTCCTGAGGGTTTTGTTGGGGTCCCGGGGGCTCTGTTGGGGTCCCGGGGGCTCTGTTGGGGTCCCGGGGGCTCTGTTGGGGTCCCGGGGGCTCTGTTGGGGTCCCGGGGGCTCTGTTGGGGTCCCGGGGGTTTTATTCGGGTCCCGGGGGCTCTGTTAAGGTCCCGGGGGCTCTGTTAAGGTCCCGGGGGCTCTGTTGTGGTCCTGGGGGTTTTCTTCGGGTCCCAAGGGCTCTTTTTTTTGTCCCGGGGGCTCTTTTTTTTGTCCTGGGGGCTCTGTTGTGGTCCTGGGGGCTCTGTTGGGGTCCTGGCGTTTGTTTTGGGGTCTTGACAGCTCTGTTGGGGTCCTGGGGGCTCTGTTGGGGTCCTGGGGGCTCTGTTGATCTTCTGGGGACTCTGTTGGGGTCCCGGGGGCTCTGTTGAGTCCTGGGAGCTCTGTTGTGCTCCCGGGGGCTCTGTTGTGCTCCCGGGGGCTCTGTTGTGCTCCCGGGGGCTCTGTTGTGCTCCCGGGGGCTCTGTTGTGGTCCCGGGGGCTCTGTTGTGGTCCCGGGGGCTCTGTTGTGGTCCCGGGGGCTCTGTTGTGGTCCCGGGGGCTCTGTTGTGGTCCCGGGGTCTCTATTGTTGTTTTGGGGGCTCTGTTGGGGTCCCGGGGGCTCTGTTGGGGTCCCGGGGGCTCTGTTGGGGTCCCGGGTGCTCTTTTGAGGTCCTGGGGGCTCTGTTGTGGGCCCGGGGGCTCTGTTGGGGTCCTGGGGGCTCTGTTGGGGTCCTGGGGGCTCTGTTGGGGTCCTGGGGGCTCCGTGGTGGTCCTGGGGGCTCTGTTGTTTTTTTGGCAGATTTATTGTTGTCGTGGGGGCTCTGTCGGGGGTCCTGGGGGCTCTGTCGGGGGTCCTGGGGGCTCTGTCGGGGGTCCTGGGGCCTTTGTTGGGGGTCCTGGGGGCTCTGTTGGGGGTCCTGGGGGCTCTGTTGCGGTCGTGAATGCACTGTTGTGCTCCTGGGGGCTCTGTTGTGCTCTTGGGGGCTCTGTTGTGCTCTTGGGGGCTCTGTTGGGGTCCTGGGGTTTGTTTTGGGGTCTTGACAGCTCTGTTGGGGTCCTGGGGGCTCTGTTGGGGTCCTGGGTATTCTATTCGGGTACTGGGGGCTCTGATGGTGTCCTGGGGGCTCTGTTGGGGTCCTGGGAGCTCTGTTGTTCTCCTGGGGACTCTGTTGGGGTCCCGGGGGCTCTGTTCGGGTCCCGGGGGCTCTGTTCGGGTCCCGGGGGCTCTGTTCGGGTCCCGGGGGCTCTGTTGGGGTCCTGGGGTTTGTTTTGTGGTCTTGACAGCTCTCTTGGTGTCCCGGGGGCTCTGTTGGGGTCCCGGGGGCTCTGTTGGGGTCCTGGGGGCTCTGTTGGGGTCCTGGGGGCTCTGTTGGGGTCCTGGGGGCTCTGTTGGGGTCCTGGGGGCTCCGTGGTGGTCCTGGGGGCTCTGTTGTTTTTTGGCAGCTTTATTGTTGTCGCGGGGACTCTGTCGTGGTCCTGGGGGCTCTGTCGGGTTCCTGGGGCTCTCGTCGTGTCCTGGGGGCTCTGTTGGGGTCCTGGGGGTCTCTGTTGGGGTCCTGGGGGTCTCTGTTGGGGTCCTGGGGGTCTCTGTTGGGGTCCTGGGGGTTCTGTTCGCGTCCTGGGGGTTCTGTTCGCGTCCTGGGGGTTCTGTTCGCGTCCTGGGGGCTCTGTTGTGGTCCCGGGGGCTCTGTTGTGGTCCCGGGGTCTCTGTTGTAATCCTGGGGTCTCTATTGTTGTTTTGGGGGCTCTGTTGGGGTCCTGGGGGCTCTGTTGGGGTCCTGGGGGCTCTGTTGGGGTCCTGGGGGCTCTGTTGGGGTCCTGGGGGCTCTGTTGTGGGCCCGGGGGCTCTGTTGTGGGCCCGGGGGCTCTGTTGGGGTCCTGGGGGCTCTGTTCCGGTCCTGGGGGCTCTGTTCCGGTCCTGGGGGCTCTGTTCCAGTCCTGGGGGCTCTGTTGTTGTCCTGGGGGCTCCGTGGTTGTCCTGGGGGCTCTGTTGTTTTTTTGGCAGATTTATTGTTGTCGCGGGGGCTCTGTCGGGGTCCTGGGGGCTCTGTCGGGGTCCTGGGGCCTCTGTTGGGATCCTGGGGGCTCTGTTGGCGGTCCTGGGGGCGTCTGTTGCGGTCGTGGGTGCCCTGTTGTGCTCCTGGGGGTCTCTGTTGTGGTCCTGGGGGCTCTGTTGGGGTCCTGGGGTTTGTTTTGGGGTCTTGACAGCTCTGTTGTTCTCCTGGGGGCTCTGTTGTTCTCCTGGGGGCTCTGTTGTTCTCCTGGGGTCTCTGTTGGGGTCCCGGGGGTCTCTGTTGGGGTCCCGGGGGTCTCTGTTGGGGTCCCGGGGGCTCTGTTGTGGTACTGGGGGCTCTGTTGTGGTCCCGGGGGCTCTGTTGTGGTCCCGGGGGCTCTGTTGTGGTGCTGGGGTCTCTATTGTTGTTTTGGGGGCTCTGTTGGGGTCCCGGGGGCTCTGTTGGGGTCCCGGGGGCTCTTTTGAGGTCCTGGGGGCTCTGTTGTGGGCCCGGGGGCTCTGTTGGTGTCCTGGGGGCTCTGTTGTTTTTTTGGCAGCTTTATTGTTGTCGCGGGGACACTGTAGGGGTCCCGGGGGCTCTGTAGGGGTCCCGGGGGCTCTGTTGGGTCCCGGGGGCTCTGTTGGGGTCCTGCGGGGTCTCTCTTGTTGTCCTGGGGGCTCTGTTCTTGTCCTGGAAGCACCGTGGTGGTCCTGGGGGCTCTGTTGTTTTTTTGGCAGTTTTATTGTTGTCGTGGGGGCTCTGTTGGGGGTCCTGGGGGCTCTGTTGGGGGTCCTGGGGGCTCTGTTGGGGGTCCTGGGGGCTCTGTTGGGGGTCCTGGGGGCTCTGTTGGGGGTCCTGGGGGCTCTGTTGGATGTCCTGGGGGCTCTGTTGCGGTCCTGGGGGCTCTGTTGTGCTCCTGGGGACTCTGTTGTGCTCCTGGGGGCTCTGTTGGGGTCCTGAGTTTTGTTTTGGGGTCTTGACAGCTCTGTTGGGGTCCTGGGGGCTCTGTTGGGGTCCTGGGGGCTCTGTTGGGGTCCTGGGTGTTCTATTCGGGTACTGGGGGCTCTGATGGTGTCCTGGGGTCTCTGTTGGGGTCCTGGGAGCTCTGTTGTTCTCCCGGGGGCACTGTTGGGGTCCCGGGGGCACTGTTGGGGTCCCGGGGGCACTGTTGGTGTCCCGGGGCCTCTGTTGGTGTCCCGGGGCCTCTGTTGGTGTCCCGGGGGCTCTGTTGGGGTCCTGGGTGCTCTTTGGAGGTTCCGGGGGCTCTGTTGTTGTCCTGGGGGCTCTGTTGTTGTCCTGGGGGCTCCGTGGTGGTCCTGGGGGCTCTGTTGTTTTTTGGCAGCTTTATTGTTGTCATGGGGACTCTGTTCCGGTCCTGGGGGCTCTGTCGTGGTCCTGGGGGCTCTGTCGGGTTCCTGGGGCTCTCGTCGTGTCCTGGGGCCTCTGTTGGGATCCTGGGGGCTCTGTTGGGCGTCCTGGGGGCTCTGTTGAGGTCGTGGGTTCACTGTTGCGGTCGTGGGTGCTATGCTGGGGTCCTGGGGGCTCTTTTGGGGTCCGGGGGGCTCTGTTGTGGTCCTGGGGGTCTCTGTTGTGGTCCTGGGGGCTCTGTTGGGGTCCTGGGGGCTCTGTTGGGGTCCTGGGGTTGGTTTTGGGGTCTTGACGGCACTGTTGGGGTTCTGGGGGCTCTGTTGGGGTTCTGGGGGCTCTGTTGGGGTTCTGGGGGCTCTGTTGGGGTTCTGGGGGCTCTGTTGGTGTCCTGGGGGCTCTGTTGGGGTCCTGGGAGCTCTGTTGTTCTCCTAGGGACTCTGTTGGTGTCCCGGGACCTCTGTTGGTGTCCCGGGGGCTCTGTTGGGGTCCTGGGGGCTCTGTTGGGGTCCTGGGGGCTGTGTCCGGGTTCTGGGGGCTCTGTTGGGGTCCTGGGGGCTCTGTTGGTGTCCTGGGGGCTCTGTTGTTGTCCTGGGGGTTTTGTTAGGATCCTGGGGGCTCTGTTGTGGTCCTGGGGGTTTTCTTCGGGTCCCGGGGGCTCTTTTTTTTGTCCCGGGGGCTCTGTTGGGGTCCCGGGGGCTCTGTTGGGGTCCCGGGGGCTCTGTTGGGGTCCCGGGGGCTCTGTTGGGGTCCCGGGGGTTTTATTCGGGCCCCGGGGGCTCTGTTGGGGCCCCGGGGGCTCTGTTGGGGTCCCAGGGGCTCTGTTGGGGTCCCAGGGGCTCTGTTGGGGTCCTGGGGGCTCCGTCGTGGTCCTGGGGGCTCTGTTGTTATTTTGGCAGCTTTATTTTTGTCGCGGGGACTCTGTCGGGGTCCTGGGGGCTCTGTCGGGTTCCTGGGGGCTCTCGTCGTGTCCTGGGGCCTCTGTTCGGATCCTGGGGGCTCTGTTGGGGTCCTGGGGGCTCTGTTGGGGTCCTGGGGATCTCTGTTGGGGTCCTGGAGGCTCTGTTGGGGTCCTGGGGTTTGTTTTGGGGTCTTGACGGCTCTGTTGGGGTCCTGGGGGCACTGTTGGGGTCCTGGGGGCTCTGCTGGGGTCCTGGGGGCTCTGCTGGGGTCCTGGGGGTTTTGTTCGGGACCTGGGGTCTCTGTTGGGGCCCCGGGAGCTCTGTTGTTGTCCTGGGGGCTCTGTTGGGGTCCTGGGGGCTCTGTTGGGGGTCCTGGGGGCTCTGTTGGGGGTCCTGGGGGCTCTGTTGGGGGTCCTGGGGGCTCTGTTGGGGGTCCTGGGGGCTCTCTTGTTGTCCTGGGGGCTCTGTTGTTGTCCTGGAAGCTCCGTGGTGGTCCTGGGGGCTCTGTTGTTTTTTTGGCAGATTTATTGTTGTCGTGGGGGCTCTGTTGGGGGTCCTGGGGGCTCTGTTGGGGGTCCTGGGGGCTCTGTTGGGGGTCCTGGGGGCTCTGTTGCGGTCGTGGGTGCACTGTTGCGGTCCTGGGGGCTCTGTTGTGCTCCTGGGGGCTCTGTTGTGCTCCTCGGGGCTCTGTTGGGGTCCTGGGGTTTGTTTTGGGGTCTTGACAGCTCTGTTGGGGTCCTGGGGGCTCTGTTGGGGTCCTGGGGGCTCTGTTGGGGTCCTGGGTGTTCTATTCGGGTACTGGGGGCTCTGATGGTGTCCTGGGGGCTCTGTTGGGGTCCCGGGGCCTCTGTTGGGGTCCCGGGGCCTCTGTTGGGGTCCCGGGGCCTCTGTTGGGGTCCCGGGGGCTCTGTTGGGGTCCCGGGGGCTCTTTTGAGGTCCTGGGGGCTCTGTTGGGGTCCTGGGGGCTCTGTTGTTGTCCTGGGGGCTTCGTGGTGGTCCTGGGGGCTCTGTTGTTTTTTGGCAGCTTTATTGTTGTCGCGGGGACTCTGTTCTTGTCCTGGGGGCTCTGTTCTTTTCCTGGGGGCTCTGTCGGGTTCCTGGGGCTCTCGTCGTGTCCTGGGGCCTCTGTTGGGATCCTGGGGGCTCTGTTGGGTGTCCTGGGTTCACTGTTGCCGTCGTGGGTGCTATGTTGTGCTCCTGGGGGCTCTGTTGTGCTCCTGGGGGCTCTGTTGTGCTCCTGGGGGGTCTCTGTTGTGGTCCTGGGGGCTCTGTTGTGGTCCTGGGGGCTCTGTTGGGGTCCTGAGGTTGGTTTTGGGGTCTTGACGGCTCTGTTGGTGTCCTGGGGGCTCTGTTGGTGTCCTGGGGGCTCTGTTGGTGTCCTGGGGGCTCTGTTGGTGTCCTGGGGGCTCTGTTCCGGTCCTGGGGGCTCTGTTCCGGTCCTGGGGGCTCTGTTCCGGTCCTGGGGGCTCTGTTCCGGTCCTGGGGGCTCTGTTCCGGTCCTGGGGGCTCTGTTCCGGTCCTGGGGGCTCTGTTCCGGTCCTGGGGGCTCTGTTGTTGTCCTGGGGACTCCGTGGTTGTCCTGGGGGCTCTGTTGTTTTTTTGGCAGATTTATTGTTGTCGCGGGGGCTCTGTCGGGGTCCTGGGGGCTCTGTCGGGGTCCTGGGGGCTCTGTCGGGGTCCTGGGGGCTCTGTCGGGATCCTGGGGGCTCTGTCGGGGTCCTGGGGCCTCTGTCGGGATCCTGGGGGCTCTGTTGGGGGTCCTGGGGGCGTCTGTTGCGGTCGTGGGTGCCCTGTTGGGGTCCTGGGGGTCTCTGTTGGGGTCCTGGGGGTCTCTGTTGGGGTCCTGGGGGTCTCTGTTGGGGTCCTGGGGGCTCTGTTGTGGTCCTGGGGGCTCTGTTGGGGTCCTGGGGTTTGTTTTGGTGTCTTGACAGCTCTGTTGTTCTCCTGGGGGCTCTGTTGTTCTCCCGGGGGCTCTGTTGGGGTCCCGGGGGCTCTGTTGGGGTCCCGGGGGCTCTGTTGGGGTCCCGGGGGCTCTGTTGGGGTCCCGGGGGCTCTGTTGTGGTCCTGGGGTCTCTATTGTTGTTTTGGGGGCTCTGTTGGGGTCCCGGGGGCTCTGTTGGGGTCCCGGGGGCTCTTTTGAGGTCCTGGGGGCTCTGTTGTGGGCCCGGGGGCTCTGTTGGTGTCCTGGGGGCTCTGTTGTTTTTTTGGCAGCTTTATTGTTGTCGCGGGGACACTGTTGGGGTCCTGGGGGCTCTGTTGGGGTCCTGGGGGCTTTGTCGGGTTCCTGGGGGCTCTCGTCGTGTCCTGGGGCCTCTGTTGGGGTCCCGGGGGCTCTGTTGGGGTCCCGGGGGCTCTGTTGGGGTCCTGCGGTCTCTCTTGTTGTCCTGGGGGCTCTGTTCTTGTCCTGGAAGCACCGTGGTGGTCCTGGGGGCTCTGTTGTTTTTTTGGCAGATTTATTGTTGTCCTGGGGGCTCTGTTGGGGGTCCTGGGGGCTCTGTTCGGGGTCCTGGGGGCTCTGTTGCGGTCCTGGGGGCTCTGTTGTGCTCCTGGGGACTCTGTTGTGCTCCTGGGGGCTCTGTTGGGGTCCTGGGTTTTGTTTTGGGGTCCTGGGGGCTCTGTTGGGGTCCTGGGGGCTCTGTTGGGGTCCTGGGTGTTCTATTCGGGTACTGGGGGCTCTGATGGTGTCCTGGGGTCTCTGTTGGGGTCCTGGGAGCTCTGTTGTTCTCCTGGGGCCTCTGTTGTTCTCCTGGGGCCTCTGTTGGGGTCCCGGGGCCTCTGTTGGGGTCCCGGGGCCTCTGTTGGGGTCCCGGGGCCTCTGTTGGGGTCCCGGGGCCTCTGTTGGGGTCCTGGGGGCTCTGTTGGGGTCCTGGGGGCTCTGTTGGGGTCCTGGGGGCTCTGTTGGGGTTCCGGGGGCTCTGTTGGGGTCCCGGGTGCTCTTTTGAGGTTCCGGGGGTTCTGTTGGGGTCGTGGGGGCTCTGTTGTTGTCCTGGGGGCTCTGTTGTTGTCCTGGGGGCTCTGTTGTTGTCCTGGGGGCTCCGTGGTGGTCCTGGGGGCTCTGTTGTTTTTTGGCAGCTTTATTGTTGTCATGGGGACTCTGTTCCGGTCCTGGGGGCTCTGTCGTGGTCCTGGGGGCTCTGTCGGGTTCCTGGGGCTCTCGTCGTGTCCTGGGGGCTCTGTTGGGATCCTGGGGGCTCTGTTGGGCGTCCTGGGGGCTCTGTTGCGGTCGTGGGTTCACTGTTGCAGTCGTGGGTGCTATGCTGGGGTCCTGGGGGCTCTTTTGGGTCCGGGGGGCTCTGTTGTGGTCCTGGGGGTCTCTGTTGTGGTCCTGGGTGTCTCTGTTGGGGTCCTGGGGGCTCTGTTGGGGTCCTGGGGGCTCTGTTGGGGTCCTGGGGTTGGTTTTGGGGTCTTGACGGCACTGTTGGGGTTCTGGGGGCTCTGTTGGGGTTCTGGGGGCTCTGTTGGGGTCCTGGGAGCTCTGTTGTTCTCCTAGGGACTCTGTTGGGGTCCCGGGGGCACTGTTGGTGTCCCGGGGGCACTGTTGGTGTCCCGGGGGCTCTGTTGGGGTCCTGGGGTCTCTGTTGGGGTCCTGGGGGCTGTGTCCGGGTTCTGGGGGCTCTGTTGGGGTCCTGGGGGCACTGTTGGGGTCCTGGGGGCACTGTTGGGGTCCTGGGGGCTCTGTTGGTGTCCTGGGGGCTCTGTTGGTGTCCTGGGGGCACTGTTGTGGTCCTGGGGGCTCTGTTGTTGTCATGGGGCCCTGTTGTTGTCCTGGGGGCTCTGTTGTTGTCCTGGGGGTTTTGTTAGGATCCTGGGGGCTCTGTTGTGGTCCTGGGGGTTTTCTTCGGGTCCCAAGGGCTCTTTTTTTTGTCCCGGGGGCTCTTTTTTTTGTCCCGGGGGCTCTGTTGGGGTCCCGGGGGCTCTGTTGGGGTCCCGGGGGTTTTATTCGGGTCCCGGGGGTTTTATTCGGGTCCCGGGGGTTTTATTCGGGCCCCGGGGGCTCTGTTGGGGCCCCGGGGGCTCTGTTGGGGCCCCGGGGGCTCTGTTGGGGCCCCGGGGGCTCTGTTGGGGTCCTGGGGGCTCTGTTGTTTTTTTGGCAGCTTTATTTTTGTCGCGGGGACTCTGTCGGGTTCCTGGGGGCTCTGTCGGGTTCCTGGGGGCTCTCGTCGTGTCCTGGGGGCTCTGTTGGGGTCCTGGGGGCTCTGTTGGGGTCCTGGGGGCTCTGTTGGGGTCCTGGGGATCTCTGTTGGGGTCCTGGGGAACTCTGTTGGGGTCCTGGAGGCTCTGTTGGGGTCCTGGGGTTTGTTTTGGGGTCTTGACGGCTCTGTTGGGGTCCTGGGGGCACTGTTGGGGTCCTGGGGGCACTGTTGGGGTCCTGGGGGCACTGTTGGGGTCCTGGAGGCTCTGCTGGGGTCCTGGGGGTTTTGTTCGGGACCTGGGGTCTCTGTTGGGGCCCCGGGAGCTCTGTTGTTGTCCTGGGGGCTCTGTTGTTGTCCTGGGGGCTCTGTTGGGGTCCTGGGGTCTCTGTTGGGGGTCCTGACGCTCTGTTGGGGGTCCTGGGGGCTCTGTTGGGGGTCCTGGGGCTCTCTTGTTGTCCTGGGGGCTCTGTTGTTGTCCTGGAAGCTCCGTGGTGGTCCTGGGGGCTCTGTTGTTTTTTTGGCAGATATATTGTTGTCGTGGGGGCTCTTTTGGGGGTCCTGGGGGCTCTGTTGGGGGTCCTGGGGGCTCTGTTGGGGGTCCTGGGGGCTCTGTTGCGGTCGTGGGTGCACTGTTGTGCTCCTGGGGGCTCTGTTGTGCTCCTGGGGGCTCTGTTGGGGTCCTGGGGTTTGTTTTGGGGTCTTGACAGCTCTGTTGGGGTCCTGGGGGCTCTGTTGGGGTCCTGGGGGCTCTGTTGGGTTCCTGGGTGTTCTATTCGGGTACTGGGGGCTCTGATGGTGTCCTGGGGGCTCTGTTGGGGTCCCGGGGCCTCTGTTGGCGTCCCGGGGCCTCTGTTGGCGTCCCGGGGCCTCTGTTGGCGTCCCGGGGCCTCTGTTGGGGTCCCGGGGCCTCTGTTGGGGTCCCGGGGATCTCTGTTGGGGTCCCGGGGGCTCTGTTGGGGTCCCGGGGGCTCTTTTGAGGTCCTGGGGGCTCTGTTGGGGTCCTGGGGGCTCTGTTGCTGTCCTGGGGGCTTCGTGGTGGTCCTGGGGGCTCTGTTGTTTTTTGGCAGCTTTATTGTTGTCGCGGGGACTCTGTTCTTGTCCTGGGGGCTCTGTTCTTGTCCTGGGGGCTCTGTCGGGTTCCTGGGGCTCTCGTCGTGTCCTGGGGCCTCTGTTGGGATCCTGGGGGCTCTGTTGGGTGTCCTGGGTTCACTGTTGCGGTCGTGGGTGCTATGCTGGGGTCCTGGGGGCTCTGTTGTGCTCCTGGGGGCTCTGTTGTGCTCCTGGGGGCTCTGTTGTGCTCCTGGGGGCTCTGTTGTGCTCCTGGGGGCTCTGTTGTGCTCCTGGGGGCTCTCTGTTGTGCTCCTGGGGGGTCTCTGTTGTGCTCCTGGGGGGTCTCTGTTGTGCTCCTGGGGGGTCTCTGTTGTGCTCCTGGGGGCTCTGTTGGGGTCCTGGGGGCTCTGTTGGGGTCCTGGGGGCTCTGTTGGGGTCCTGGGGTTGGTTTAGGGGTCTTGACGGCTCTGTTGGGGTCCTGGGGGCTCTGTTGGGGTTCTGGGGGCTCTGCTGGGGTTCTGGGGGCTCTGCTGGGGTTCTGGGGGCTCTGTTGGTGTCCTGGGGGCTCTGTTGGTGTCCTGGGGGCTCTGTTGGGGTCCTGGGAGCTCTGTTGTTCTCCTAGGGACTCTGTTGGGGTCCCGGGAGCTCTGTTGGGGTCCCGGGGGCTCTGTTGGCATCCTGGGGGCTCTGTTGGGGTCCTGGGGGCTCTGTTGGGGTCCTGGGGGCTCTGTTGGTGTCCTGGGGGCACTGTTGGTGTCCTGCGGGCTCTGTTGGTGTCCTGGGGGCACTGTTGTGGTCCTGGTGGATTTGTTCGTGTCCTGGGGTCTCTGTTGTTGTCCTGGGGCTCTGTTGTTGTCCTGGGGGCTCTGTTGGCGTCCTGAGGGTTTTGTTGGGGTCCTGGGGTCTCTGTTGGGGTCCTGGGGGCTGTGTCCGGGTCCTGGGGGTTTTGTTCGGGTCCCGGGGGCTCTGTTGGGGTCCCGGGGGCTCTGTTGGGGTCCCGGGGGTTTTATTCGGGTCCCGGGGGCTCTGTTGGGGTCCCGGGGGCTCTGTTGGGGTCCCGGGGGCTCTGTTGGGGTCCTGGGGGCTCCGTCGTGGTCCTGGGGGCTCTGTTGTTTTTTTGGCAGCTTTATTTTTGTCGCGGGTACTCTGTCGGGGTCCTGGGGGCTCTCGTCGTGTCCTGGGGGCTCTGCTGGGGTCCTGGGGGCTCTGCTGGTGTCCTGGGGGCTCTGCTGGGGTCCTGGGGGCTCTGTTGTGCTCCTGGGGATCTCTGTTGGGGTCCTGGGGGCTCTGTTGGGGTCCTGGGGTTTGTTTTGGGGTCTTGACGGCTCTGTTGGGGTCCTGGGGGCACTGTTCGGGTCCTGGGGGCTCTGTTCGGGTCCTGGGGGTTTTGTTTGGGTTCTGGGGGCTCTGTTTTGGTTCGGGGGGCTCTGTTGGGGTCTTGACGGCTCTGTTGGGGTCTTGACGGCTCTGTTGGGGTCTTGACGGCTCTGTTGGGGTCTTGACGGCTCTGTTGGGGTCTTGACGGCTCTGTTGGGGTCCTGGGGGCTCTGTTGTTCTCCTGGGAGCTCTGTTGGGGTCCTGGGGGCTCTGTTGGGGTCCTGGGGGCTCTGTTGGGGTCCTGGGGGCTTTTTCGGGGTCCTTGGGGCTCTGTTGGGGTCCCGGGGGTCTCTGTTGGGGTCCCGGGGGTCTCTGTTGGGGTCCTGGGGGCTCTGTTGGGGTCCTGGGGGCTCTGTTGGGGTCCTGGGGGCTGTGTTGGGGTCCTGGGGTCTCCGTTGTGGTCCTGGGGTCTCCGTTGGGGTCCTGGGGTCTCCGTTGTGCTCCTGGGGGCTCCGTTGTGCTCCTGGGGGCTCTGTTGTGCTCCTGGAGGTCTCTGTTGGGGTCCTGGAGGTCTCTGTTGGGGTCCTGGGGGCACTGTTGGGGTCCTGGGGTCTCTGTTCGAGTCCTGGGGGTCTCTGTTGGGGTCCCGGGATCTCTGTTGGGGTCCCGGGGGCTCTGTTGGGGTCCCGGGGGCTCTGTTGGGGTCCCGGGGGCACTGTTGGGGTCCTGGGGGCACTGTTGGGGTCCTGGGGGCACTGTTGGGGTCCTGGGGGCTGTGTCCGGGTCCTGGGGGCTCTGTTGGGGTCCTGGGGGCTCTGTTGGGGTCCTGGGGGCACTGTTGGCGTCCTGAGGGTTTTGTTGGGGTCCTGGGTGCTCTGTTGGGGTCCCGGGGGCTCTGTTGGGGTCCCGGGGGCTCTGTTGGGGTCCCGGGGGCTCTGTTGGGGTCCCGGGGGTTTTATTCGGGTCCCGGGGGCTCTGTTAAGGTCCCGGGGGCTCTGTTGGGGTCCCGGGGGCTCTGTTCGAGTCCCGGGGGCTCTGTTGGGGTCCTGGGGGCTTTGTTGGGGTCCTGGGGGCTCCGTCGTGGTCCTGGGGGCTCTGTTGTTTTTTTGGCAGCTTTATTTTTGTCGCGGGTACTCTGTCGGGTTCCTGGGGTCTCTGTCGGGTTCCTGGGGGCTCTCGTCGTGTCCTGGGGGCTCTGCTGGGGTCCTGGGGGCTCTGCTGGGGTCCTGGGGGCTCTGCTGGGTTCCTGGGGGCTCTGTTGTGCTCCTGGGGATCTCTGTTGGGGTCCTGGGGGCTCTGTTGGGGTCCTGGGGTTTGTTTTGGGGTCTTGACGGCTCTGTTGGGGTCCTGGGGGCTCTGTTGTTGTCCTGGGGGCTCCGTGGTGGTCCTGGGGGCTCTGTTGTTTTTTGGCAGCTTTATTGTTGTCATGGGGACTCTGTTCCGGTCCTGGGGGCTCTGTCGTGGTCCTGGGGGCTCTGTCGGGTTCCTGGGGCTCTCGTCGTGTCCTGGGGCCTCTGTTGGGATCCTGGGGGCTCTGTTGGGCGTCCTGGGGGCTCTGTTGCGGTCGTGGGTTCACTGTTGCAGTCGTGGGTGCTATGCTGGGGTCCTGGGGGCTCTTTTGGGTCCGGGGGGCTCTGTTGTGGTCCTGGGGTTCTCTGTTGTGGTCCTGGGTGTCTCTGTTGTGGTCCTGGGGGCTCTGTTGGGGTCCTGGGGGCTCTGTTGGGGTCCTGGGGTTGGTTTTGGGGTCTTGACGGCACTGTTGGGGTTCTGGGGGCTCTGTTGGGGTTCTGGGGGCTCTGTTGGGGTCCTGGGAGCTCTGTTGTTCTCCTAGGGACTCTGTTGGGGTCCCGGGGGCACTGTTGGTGTCCCGGGGGCACTGTTGGTGTCCCGGGGGCTCTGTTGGGGTCCTGGGGTCTCTGTTGGGGTCCTGGGGCTGTGTCCGGGTTCTGGGGGCTCTGTTGGGGTCCTGGGGGCACTGTTGGGGTCCTGGGGGCTCTGTTGGTGTCCTGGGGGCTCTGTTGGTGTCCTGGGGGCACTGTTGTGGTCCTGGGGGCTCTGTTGTTGTCATGGGGCCCTGTTGTTGTCCTGGGGGCTCTGTTGTTGTCCTGGGGGTTTTGTTAGGATCCTGGGGGCTCTGTTGTGGTCCTGGGGGTTTTCTTCGGGTCCCAAGGGCTCTTTTTTTTGTCCCGGGGGCTCTTTTTTTTGTCCCGGGGGCTCTGTTGGGGTCCCGGGGGCTCTGTTGGGGTCCCGGGGGTTTTATTCGGGTCCCGGGGGTTTTATTCGGGTCCCGGGGGTTTTATTCGGGCCCCGGGGCTCTGTTGGGGCCCCGGGGGCTCTGTTGGGGCCCCGGGGGCTCTGTTGGGGCCCCGGGGGCTCTGTTGGGGTCCTGGGGGCTCTGTTGGGGTCCTGGGGGCTCTGTTGTGGTCCTGGGGGCTCTGTTGTTTTTTTGGCAGCTTTATTTTTGTCGCGGGGACTCTGTCGGGTTCCTGGGGGCTCTGTCGGGTTCCTGGGGGCTCTCGTCGTGTCCTGGGGCCTCTGTTCGGATCCTGGGGGCTCTGTTGGGGTCCTGGGGATCTCTGTTGGGGTCCTGGGGATCTCTGTTGGGGTCCTGGGGGAACTCTGTTGGGGTCCTGGAGGCTCTGTTGGGGTCCTGGGGTTTGTTTTGGGGTCTTGACGGCTCTGTTGGGGTCCTGGGGGCACTGTTGGGGTCCTGGGGGCACTGTTGGGGTCCTGGGGGCACTGTTGGGGTCCTGGAGGCTCTGCTGGGGTCCTGGGGGTTTTGTTCGGGACCTGGGGTCTCTGTTGGGGCCCCGGGAGCTCTGTTGTTGTCCTGGGGGCTCTGTTGTTGTCCTGGGGGCTCTGTTGGGGATGGGGTCTCTGTTGGGGGTCCTGACGGTCTGTTGGGGGTCCTGGGGGCTCTGTTGGGGGTCCTGGGGCTCTCTTGTTGTCCTGGGGGCTCTGTTGTTGTCCTGGAAGCTCCGTGGTGGTCCTGGGGGCTCTGTTGTTTTTTTGGCAGATATATTGTTGTCGTGGGGGCTCTTTTGGGGGTCCTGGGGGCTCTGTTGGGGGTCCTGGGGGCTCTGTTGGGGGTCCTGGGGGCTCTGTTGCGGTCGTGGGTGCACTGTTGTGCTCCTGGGGGCTCTGTTGTGCTCCTGGGGGCTCTGTTGTGCTCCTGGGGGCTCTGTTGTGCTCCTGGGGGCTCTGTTGGGGTCCTGGGGTTTGTTTTGGGGTCTTGACAGCTCTGTTGGGGTCCTGGGGCTCTGTGGGGTCCTGGGTGTTCTATTCGGGTACTGGGGGCTCTGATGGTGTCCTGGGGGCTCTGTTGGGGTCCTGGGGGCTCTGTTGGGGTCCTGGGAGCTCTGTTGGCGTCCCGGGGCCTCTGTTGGCGTCCCGGGGCCTCTGTTGGCGTCCCGGGGCCTCTGTTGGCGTCCCGGGGCCTCTGTTGGCGTCCCGGGGCCTCTGTTGGAGTCCCGGGGCCTCTGTTGGAGTCCCGGGGCCTCTGTTGGGGTCCCGGGATCTCTGTTGGGGTCCCGGGATGATCTCTGTTGGGGTCCCGGGGATCTCTGTTGGGGTCCCGGGGGCTCTGTTGGGGTCCCGGGGGCTCTTTTGAGGTCCTGGGGGCTCTGTTGGGGTCCTGGGGCTCTGTTGCTGTCCTGGGGGCTTCGTGGTGGTCCTGGGGGCTCTGTTGTTTTTTGGCAGCTTTATTGTTGTCGCGGGGACTCTGTTCTTGTCCTGGGGGCTCTGTTCTTGTCCTGGGGGCTCTGTCGGGTTCCTGGGGCTCTCGTCGTGTCCTGGGGCCTCTGTTGGGATCCTGGGGGCTCTGTTGGGTGTCCTGGGTTCACTGTTGCGGTCGTGGGTGCTATGCTGGGGTCCTGGGGGCTCTGTTGTGCTCCTGGGGGCTCTGTTGTGCTCCTGGGGGGTCTCTGTTGTGCTCCTGGGGGGTCTCTGTTGGGGTCCTGGGGGGTCTCTGTTGGGGTCCTGGGGGGTCTCTGTTGGGGTCCTGGGGGTCTCTGTTGGGGTCCTGGGGGCTCTGTTGGGGTCCTGGGGGCTCTGTTGGGGTCCTGGGGTTGGTTTTGGGGTCTTGACGGCTCTGTTGGTGTCCTGGGGGCTCTGTTGGTGTCCTGGGGGCTCTGTTGGGTCCTGGGGGCTCTGTTGGGGTCCTGGGGGCTCTGCTGGGGTTCTGGGGGCTCTGTTGGTGTCCTGGGGGCTCTGTTGGTGTCCTGGGGGCTCTGTTGGGGTCCTGGGAGCTCTGTTGTTCTCCTAGGGACTCTGTTGGGGTCCCGGGAGCTCTGTTGGGGTCCCGGGGGCTCTGTTGGCATCCTGGGGGCTCTGTTGGGGTCCTGGGGGCTCTGTTGGGGTCCTGGGGGCTCTGTTGGTGTCCTGGGGGCACTGTTGGTGTCCTGCGGGCCTCTGTTGGTGTCCTGGGGGCACTGTTGTGGTCCTGGTGGATTTGTTCGTGTCCTGGGGGCTCTGTTGTTGTCCTGGGGCTCTGTTGTTGTCCTGGGGGCTCTGTTGGCGTCCTGAGGGTTTTGTTGGGGTCCTGGGGTCTCTGTTGGGGTCCTGGGGGCTGTGTCCGGGTCCTGGGGGTTTTGTTCGGGTCCCGGGGGCTCTGTTGGGGTCCCGGGGGCTCTGTTGGGGTCCTGGGGGTTTTATTCGGGTCCCGGGGGCTCTGTTGGGGTCCCGGGGGCTCTGTTGGGGTCCTGGGGGCTCCGTCGTGGTCCTGGGGGCTCTGTTGTTTTTTTGGCAGCTTTATTTTTGTCGCGGGTACTCTGTCGGGGTCCTGGGGGGCTCTGCTGGGGTCCTGGGGGCTCTGCTGGGGTCCTGGGGGCTCTGCTGGGGTCCTGGGGGCTCTGCTGGTGTCCTGGGGGCTCTGCTGGGGTCCTGGGGGCTCTGTTGTGCTCCTGGGGATCTCTGTTGGGGTCCTGGGGGCTCTGTTGGGGTCCTGGGGTTTGTTTTGGGGTCTTGACGGCTCTGTTGGGGTCCTGGGGGCACTGTTCGGGTCCTGGGGGCTCTGTTCGGGTCCTGGGGGTTTTGTTTGGGTTCGGGGGGCTCTGTTTTGGTTCGGGGGGCTCTGTTGGGGTCTTGACGGCTCTGTTGGGGTCTTGACGGCTCTGTTGGGGTCCTGGGGGCTCTGTTGGGGTCCTGGGAGCTCTGTTGTTCTCCTAGGGGCTCTGTTGGGGTCCTGGGGGCTCTGTTGGGGTCCTGGGGGCTCTGTTGGGGTCCTGGGGGCTTTTTCGGGGTCCTTGGGGCTCTGTTGGGGTCCCGGGGGTCTCTGTTGGGGTCCTGGGGGCTCTGTTGGGGTCCTGGGGGCTGTGTTGGGGTCCTGGGGTCTCCGTTGTGGTCCTGGGGTCTCCGTTGGGGTCCTGGGGTCTCTGTTGTGCTCCTGGGGGCTCTGTTGTGCTCCTGGGGGCTCTGTTGTGCTCCTGGAGGTCTCTGTTGGGGTCCTGGAGGTCTCTGTTGGGGTCCTGGGAACACTGTTGGGGTCCTGGGGTCTCTGTTCGAGTCCTGGGGGTCTCTGTTGGGGTCCCGGGATCTCTGTTGGGGTCCCGGGGGCTCTGTTGGGGTCCCGGGGGCTCTGTTGGGGTCCCGGGGGCTCTGTTCGGGTCCTGGGGGCACTGTTGGGGTCCTGGGGGCACTGTTGGGGTCCTGGGGGCTCTGTTGGGGTCCTGGGGGCTCTGTTGGGGTCCTGGGGGCACTGTTGGCGTCCTGAGGGTTTTGTTGGGGTCCCGGGGGCTCTGTTGGGGTCCCGGGGGCTCTGTTGGGGTCCCGGGGGCTCTGTTGGGGTCCCGGGGGTTTTATTCGGGTCCCGGGGGCTCTGTTAAGGTCCCGGGGGCTCTGTTGGGGTCCCGGGGGCTCTGTTCGAGTCCCGGGGGCTCTGTTGGGGTCCTGGGGGCTTTGTTGGGGTCCTGGGGGCTCCGTCGTGGTCCTGGGGGCTCTGTTGTTTTTTTGGCAGCTTTATTTTTGTCGCGGGTACTCTGTCGGGGTCCTGGGGTCTCTGTCGGGTTCCTGGGGGCTCTGCTGGGGTCCTGGGGGCTCTGCTGGGGTCCTGGGGGCTCTGTTGTGCTCCTGGGGATCTCTGTTGGGGTCCTGGGGGCTCTGTTGGGGTCCTGGGTTTGTTTTGGGGTCTTGACGGCTCTGTTGGGGTCCTGGGGGCACTGTTGGGGTCCTGGGGGCTCTGTTCGGGTCCTGGGGGTTTTGTTTGGGTCCTGGGGGCTCTGTTGTGGTTCTGGGGGCTCTGTTGTGGTTCTGGGGGCTCTGTTGGGGTGTTGACGGCTCTGTTGGGGTCTTGACGGCTCTGTTGGGGTCCTGGGGGCTCTGTTGGGGTCCTGGGGGCTCTGTTGTTCTCCTGGGGATTCTGTTGGGGTCCTGGGGGCTCTGTTGGGGTCCTGGGGGCTCTGTTGGGGTCCTGGGGGCTCTGTTGGGGTCTGGGGGCTCTGTTGGGGTCCTGGGGGCTTTTTCGGGGTCCCGTGGGCTCTGTTGGTGTCCCGTGGGCTCTGTTGGTGTCCTGGGGCTCTGTTGGGGTCCCGGGGGCTCTGTTGGGGTCCCGGGGGCTCTATTGTTGTTTTGGGGGCTCTGTTGGGGTCCCGGGGGCTCTGTTGGGGTCCCGGGTGCTCTTTGGAGGTCCCGGGGGCTCTGTTGGGGTGCTGGGGGCTCTGTTGGGGTCCTGGGTGTTCTGTTGGGGTCCTGGGGGCTCCGTGGTGGTCCTGGGGGCTCTGTTGTTTTTTGGCAGCTTTATTGTTGTCGCGGGGACACTGTCGGGTTCCTGGGCCTCTGTCGGGTTCCTGGGGGCTCTGTCGGGTTCCTGGGGGCTCTCGTCGTGTCCTGGGGCCTCTGTTGGGGTCCCGGGGGCTCTGTTGTGGGCCCGGGGGCTCTGTTGGGGTCCTGGGGGCTCTGTTGGGGTGCTGGGGGCTCTGTTGGGGTCCTGGGGTTTGTTTTGGGGTCTTGACGGCTCTGTTGGGGTCTTGACGGCTCTGTTGGGGTCCTGGGGGCTCTGTTCGGGTCCTGGGGGTTTTGTTTGGGTCCTGGGGGCTCTGTTGTGGTTCTGGGGGCTCTGTTGGGGTGTTGACGGCTCTGTTGGGGTCCTGGGGCTCTGTTGGGGTCCTGGGGGCTCTGTTGGGGTCCTGGGAGCTCTGTTGTTCTCCTGGGGACTCTGTTGGGGTCCCGGAAGCTCTGTTGGGGTCCTGGGGGCTCTGTTGGGGTCTTGACGGCTCTGTTGGGGTCCTGGGGGCACTGTTGGGGTCCTGGGGGCTCTGTTCGGGTCCTGGGGGTTTTGTTTGGGTCCTGGGGGCTCTGTTGTGGTTCTGGGGGCTCTGTTGGGGTGTTGACGGCTCTGTTGGGGTCTTGACGGCTCTGTTGGGGTCTTGACGGCTCTGTTGGGGTCCTGGGGGCTCTGTTGGGGTCCTGGGAGCTCTGTTGTTCTCCTGGGGACTCTGTTGGGGTCCCGGAAGCTCTGTTGGGGTCCTGGGGGCTCTGTTGGGGTCCTGGGGGCTCTGTTGGGGTCCTGGGGGCTCTGTTGGTGTCCCGGGGGCTCTGTTGGTGTCCCGGGGCTCTGTTGGTGTCCTGGGGGCTCTGTTGGGGTCCCGGGGATCTGTTGGGGTCCCGGGGGCTCTATTGTTGTTTTGGGGGCTCTGTTGGGGTCCCGGGGGCTCTGTTGGGGTCCCGGGTGCTCTTTGGAGGTCCCGGGGGCTCTGTTGGGGTGCTGGGGGCTCTGTTGGGGTCCTGGGTGTTCTGTTGGGGTCCTGGGGGCTCCGTGGTGGTCCTGGGGGCTCTGTTGTTTTTTTGGCAGCTTTATTGTTGTCGCGGGGACACTGTCGGGGTCCTGGGGGCTCTGTCGGGTTCCTGGGGGCTCTGTCGGGTTCCTGGGGGCTCTCGTCGTGTCCTGGGGCCTCTGTTGGGGTCCCGGGGGCTCTGTTGTGGGCCCGGGGGCTCTGTTGGGGTCCTGGGGGCTCTGTTGGGGTGCTGGGGGCTCTGTTGGGGTCCTGGGTGTTCTGTTGGTGTCCTGGGGGCTCCGTGGTGGTTCTGGGGGCTCTGTTGTTTCTTTTGCAGCTTTATTCTTGTCGCGGGGCCTCTGTTCGTGTCCTGGGGCCTCTGTTGGGGTCCCGGGGGCTCTGTTGGGGTCCCGGGGGCTCTGTTGGGGTCCCGGGGGCTCTGTTGGGGTCCTGGGGGTTTTATTCGGGTCCCGGGGGCTCTGTTGGGGTCCCGGGGGCTCTGTTGGGGTCCCGGGGTCTCTGTTGGGGTCCTGGGGGCTCCGTCGTGGTCCTGGGGGCTCTGTTGTTTTTTTGGCAGCTTTATTTTTGTCGCGGGTACTCTGCTGGGGGTCCTGGGGGGCTCTGCTGGGGTCCTGGGGGCTCTGCTGGGGTCCTGGGGGCTCTGCTGGGGTCCTGGGGGCTCTGTTGTGCTCCTGGGGGCTCTGTTGTGCTCCTGGGGATCTCTGTTGGGGTCCTGGGGGCTCTGTTGGGGTCCTGGGGTTTGTTTTGGGGTCTTGACGGCTCTGTTCGGGTCCTGGGGGCACTGTTCGGGTCCTGGGGGCTCTGTTCGGGTCCTGGGGGTTTTGTTTGGGTTCTGGGGGCTCTGTTTTGGTTCTGGGGGCTCTGTTGGGGTCTTGACGGCTCTGTTGGGGTCTTGACGACTCTGTTGGGGTCTTGACGGCTCTGTTGGGGTCCTGGGGGCTCTGTTGGGGTCCTGGGAGCTCTGTTGTTCTCCTGAGGACTCTGTTGGGGTCCTGGGGGCTCTGTTGGGGTCCTGGGGGCTCTGTTGGGGTCCTGGGGGCTCTGTTGGGGTCCTGGGGGCTTTTTCGGGGCCCTTGGGGCTCTGTTGGGGTCCCGGGGGCTCTGTTGGGGTCCCGGGGGCTCTGTTGGGGTCCCGGGGGCTCTATTGTTGTTTTGGGGGCTCTGTTGGGGTCCCGGGGGCTCTGTTGGGGTCCCGGGTGCTCTTTGGAGGTCCCGGGGGCTCTGTTGGGGTGCTGGGGGCTCTGTTGGGGTCCTGGGTGTTCTGTTGGGGGTCCTGGGTGTTCTGTTGGGGTCCTGGGGCTCCGTGGTGGTCCTGGGGGCTCTGTTGTTTTTTTGGCAGCTTATTGTTGTCGCGGGGACACTGTCGGGGTCCTGGGGGCTCTGTCGGGGTCCTGGGGGCTCTGTCGGGTTCCTGGGGGCTCTTGTCGTGTCCTGGGGCCTCTGTTGGGGTTCCGGGGGCTCTGTTTGGGGTTCCGGGGGCTCTGTTTGGGGTCCCGGGGGCTCTGTTGGGGTCCCGGGGGCTCTGTTGGGGTCCCGGCTGCTCTTTGGAGGTCCCAGGGGCTCTGTTGTGGGCCCGGGGGCTCTGTTGGGGTCCTGGGGCTCTGTTGGGGTCCTGGGTGTTCTGTTGGTGTCCTGGGGGCTCCGTGGTGGTTCTGGGGGCTCTGTTGTTTTTTTTGCAGCTTTATTCTTGTCGCGGGAACTCTGTTCGTGTCCTGGGGCCTCTGTTGGGGTCCCGGGGCTCTGTTGGGGTCCCGGGGGCTCTGTTGGGGTCCCGGGGGCTCTGTTGGGGTCCCGGGGGCTCTGTTGGGGTCCCGGGTGCTCTTTGGAGGTCCCAGGGGCTCTGTTGTGGGCCCGGGGGCTCTGTTGGGGTCCTGGGGGCTCTGTTGGGGTCCTGGGGGCTCTGTTGGGGTCCTGGGGGCTCTGTTGGGGTCCTGGGTGTTCTGTTGGTGTCCTGGGGGCTCCGTGGTGGTTCTGGGGGCTCTGTTGTTTTTTTTGCAGCTTTATTCTTGTCGCGGGGACTCTGTTCGGGTCCTGGGGGCTCTGTCGGGGTTCCTGGGGGCTCTGTCGGGTTCCTGGGGGCTCTCGTCGTGTCCTGGGGCCTCTGCTGGGGTCCTGGGGGCTCTGTTGGGGTCCTGGGGATCTCTGTTGGGGTCCTGGGGATCTCTGTTGAGGTCCTGGGGATCTCTGTTGGGGTCCTGGGGGCTCTGTTGGGGTCCTGGGGGCTCTGTTGGGGTTTTGGGGGCTCTGTTGGGGTCCTGGGGGTTTTGTTCGGGACCTGGGGTCTCTGTTGGGGTCCCGGGGGTCTCTGTTGGGGTCCTGGGGGCTCTGTTGGGGTCCTGGGGGCTCTGTTGGGGTCCTGGGGGTCTCTGTTGGGGTCCTGGAGGTCTCTGTTGGGGTCCAGGGGGCTCTGTTGGGGTCCTGGGGGCTCTGTTGGGGTCCCGGGTGCTCTTTGGAGGTCCCGGGGGCTCTGTTGGGGTGCTGGGGGCTCTGTTGGGGTCCTGGGTGTTCTGTTGGGGTCCTGGGGGCTCCGTGGTGGTCCTGGGGGCTCTGTTGTTTTTTTGGCAGCTTTATTGTTGTCGCGGGACACTGTCGGGGTCCTGGGGGCTCTGTCGGGTTCCTGGGGGCTCTGTCGGGTTCCTGGGGGCTCTCGTCGTGTCCCGGGGGCTCTGTTGGGGTCCCGGGGGCTCTGTTGGGGTCCCGGGGGCTCTGTTGTGGTCCTGGGGGCTCTGTTGGGGTCCCGGGGGCTCTGTTGGGGTCCCGGGTGCTCTTTGGAGGTCCCGGGTGCTCTGTTGTGGGCCCGGGGGCTCTGCTGGGGTCCTGGGGGCTCTGTTGTGCTCCTGGGGATCTCTGTTGGGGTCATGGGGATCTCTGTTGGGGTCCTGGGAATCTCTGTTGGGGTCCTGGGGGCTCTGTTGGGGTCCTGGGGTCTCTGTTGGTGTCCTGGGGTCTCTGTTGGGGTCCTGGGGGCTCTGTTGGGGTCCTGGGGGCTCTGTTGGGGTCCTGGGGGCTCTGTTGGGGTTTTGGGGGCTCTGTTGGGGTCCTGGGGGTTTTGTTCGGGACCTGGGGTCTCTGTTGGGGTCCCGGGGGTCTCTGTTGGGGTCCCGGGGGTCTCTGTTGTGGTCCCGGGGGTCTCTGTTGGGGTCCTGGGGGCTCTGTTGGGGTCCTGGGGGCTGTGTTGGGGTCCTGGGGTCTCCGTTGGGGTCCTGGGGTCTCCGTTGTGCTCCTGGGGGCTCCGTTGTGCTCCTGGGGGCTCTGTTGTGCTCCTGAGGTCTCTGTTGGGGTCCTGGAGGTCTCTGTTGGGGTCCTGGGGGCACTGTTGGGGTCCTGGGGGCACTGTTGGGGTCCTGGGGTCTCTGTTCGAGTCCTGGGGGTCTCTGTTGGGGTCCCGGGATCTCTGTTGGGGTCCCGGGGGCTCTGTTGGGGTCCCGGGGGCTCTGTTGGGGTCCCGGGGGCTCTGTTCGGGTCCTGGGGGCTCTGTTGGGGTCCTGGGGGCACTGTTGGGGTCCTGGGGGCACTGTTGGGGTCCTTGGGGCTCTGTTGGGGTCCTGGGGGCTGTGTTTGGGTCCTGGGGGCTCTGTTGGGGTCCTGGGGCTCTGTTGGGGTCCTGGGGGCTGTGTCCGGGTCCTGGGGGCTCTGTTGGGGTCCTGGGGGCACTGTTGGCGTCCTGAGGGTTTTGTTGGGGTCCTGGGGTCTCTGTTGGGGTCCTGGGGCTCTGTTGGGGTCCTGGGGGCTCTGTTGGGGTCCCGGGGGCTCTGTTGGGGTCCCGGGGGCTCTGTTCGAGTCCCGGGTACTCTGTCGGGGTCCTGGGGTCTCTGTCGGGTTCCTGGGGGCTCTCGTCGTGTCCTGGGGCCTCTGCTGGGGTCCTGGGGGCTCTGCTGGGGTCCTGGGGGCTCTGCTGGGTTCCTGGGGGCTCTGTTGTGGTCCTGGGGATCTCTGTTGGGGTCCTGGGGGCTCTGTTGGGGTCCTGGGGTTTGTTTTGGGGTCTTGACGGCTCTGTTGGGGTCCTGGGGCACTGTTGGGGTCCTGGGGGCTCTGTTTGGGTCCTGGGGGTTTTGTTTGGGTCCTGGGGGCTCTGTTGTGGTTCTGGGGGCTCTGTTGGGGTCTTGACGGCTCTGTTGGGGTCTTGACGGCTCTGTTGGGGTCCTGGGGCTCTGTTGGGGTCCTGGGAGCTCTGTTGTTCTCCTGGGGACTCTGTTGGGGTCCTGGGGGCTCTGTTGGGGTCCTGGGGGCTCTGTTGGGGTCCTGGGGGCTTTTTCGGGGTCCTGGGGGCTTTTTCGGGGTCCTAGGGGCTCTGTTGGTGTCCCGGGGGCTCTGTTGGTGTCCCGTGGGCTCTGTTGGTGTCCTGGGGGCTCTGTTGGGGTCCCGGGGGCTCTGTTGGGGTCCCGGGGGCTCTATTGTTGTTTTGGGGGCTCTGTTGGGGTCCCGGGTGCTCTTTGGAGGTCCCGGGGCTCTGTTGGGGTGCTGGGGGCTCTGTTGGGGTGCTGGGGGCTCTGTTGGGGTCCCGGGTGCTCTTTGGAGGTCCCGGGTGCTCTGTTGTGGGCCCGGGGGCTCTGCTGGGGTCCCTGGGGGCTCTGTTGTGCTCCTGGGGATCTCTGTTGGGGTCATGGGGATCTCTGTTGGGGTCCTGGGGGCTCTGTTGGGGTCCTGGGGTTTGTTTTGGTGTCCTGGGGGCTCTGTTGGGGTCCTGGGGGCTCTGTTGGGGTCCTGGGGGCTCTGTTGGGTTTTGGGGGCTCTGTTGGGGTCCTGGGGGTTTTGTTCGGGACCTGGGGTCTCTGTTGGGGTCCGGGGGTCTCCGTTGGGGTCCTGGGGTCTCCGTTGGGGTCCTGGGGTCTCCGTTGTGCTCCTGGGGGCTCCGTTGTGCTCCTGGGGGCTCTGTTGTGCTCCTGGGGGCTCTGTTGGGGTCCTGGAGGTCTCTGTTGGGGTCCTGGAGGTCTCTGTTGGGGTCCCTGGGGGCACTGTTGGGGTCCTGGGGTCTCTGTTGGGGTCCCGGGGGCTCTGTTGGGGTCCCGGGGGCTCTGTTGGGGTCCCGGGGTTCTGTTGGGGTCCTGGGGGCACTGTTGGGGTCCTGGGGCACTGTTGGGGTCCTTGGGGCTCTGTTGGGGTCCTGGGGGCTGTGTTTGGGTTCTGGGGTCTCTGTTGGGGTCCTGGGGGCTCTGTTGGGGTCCTGGGGGCTGTGTCCGGGTCCTGGGGGCTCTGTTGGGGTCCTGGGGGCACTGTTGGCGTCCTGAGGGTTTTGTTGGGGTCCTGGGGTCTCTGTTGGGGTCCCGGGGGCTCTGTTGGGGTCCCGGGGGCTCTGTTGGGGTCCCGGGGGCTCTGTTGGGGTCCCGGGGGCTCTGTTAAGGTCCCGGGGGCTCTGTTGGGTCCCGGGGGCTCTGTTCGAGTCCCGGGGGCTA
>NW_027449056.1:0-30000 GCF_030867145.1 Opisthocomus hoazin
GTTTAAAACAAAAACTAACAAACATGCTTTCCTTAGAATCATGACAGAAAATAGTTGCATTGCCTGAATCAGTTCTTTAAAAAAGGAAACTCATTCTATAAATAGTTCTCTTATACAGCTATGCCTAAAATAGGACTAACTCTATCCAGTATCCCAATTACATAATACAGTATATTAAAATAAGTCTCCATTAATGTTACATTGCAGAGGGTTTGGAGTCCAGGAACAACCTTGCAATAGGGACAGAGTGACCTTTTAAAAAGAAAAATGAAATGAAATACACTTTCATTTTCCAGAAATATGCATGAAAGTAAAAACTTGACAGCATGGAAGAACATAAGCAAATATATCTTTTTATTTGAAGATAAAAAGAAGCAGGGGCTAGATAGGGAAAGGAAAAAACCTGTGAAAAAAACGGATGATGCAGTTTTTACGAATAAGCAGCTTAATGTATCTTGGCACCCACAGTAAGCCTTGTAGGAGCTCAAAGTGCCTCAGGCAATCTGTGAGCAGAATAGCAATTTTATTACTTTGTCATTAAACCAATTTCACAGCAGTATTGTTTGTTAATGAGCAGCGGCAAACGAGCGAAGATGTCACACACTGGAATAGCAGTGAGATTTGTGACCCAAGCTCAGAGCACTAAGATGGAAAGACCATGGCTATAAAAAAGGAAATACTTTGGGATGAAATGCAAAGTCTATACAGCAGAGCTTGTGTTTATGAGCTACCATTTTGCTAAGAGCTGTGAGAGAAATAAAGGTCTGGAAATATGCAGTTAAAACAGGGCCTATAAAATTAAAACCAAATTAAAGTATAGCAGAGGATTACTACACAGGCTGTACTCTACAAAATATATTTTAAGTGATGAGGTGAAATCTAAATCAGTTTTGTTTGAATTTAGTTGGTATTTATAAAATTCAATAAAGCAATGCCAAACTCAAAACCAAGGCAGCAGCCCCAGTCCTGTGGTCTCTGATCTATAAGCTTCACTTTGAAGACATTCGACTCACCAGTACTTAATTAGCGACTTGTTCTCTCTTCATGAGCAAAGATAATGTATAGGTTCGTACAGGAATATAAATACTGAGCAGACATCTTCAGTCTCCCTGCATACATGCGCGCATACACACACACGCATGCACGGACGCACCCTGATTCTGTGCTAAACAGTGAATCAGAATCACCTAGCAAAGACAGATTACATGAAGCTGAACTGCATCATTTGATGGGACTTTTTTTTTTCTTCTTCTTTTTTTTTTTTTTTTTTTTTTTTTTGAGCCAGGGCTGATCTTACAAAGAGATTGGGAGACAGCCTTGAGGGATACAAGAAACAGTGCCAAGCAGGCACATTACTGAATCCCTGCAAGGCATCCCGAGGTGAGTTTGCTGCCTGAGCTGTCTTTCCGTGTTTATACACAGGGAAAACTAGTTCAAGCAATGCAGTAAGTGGATCAGCATGACTGACTTAAAGGAAGAGGGGAAAATTAGCCCACCATTTTGCTCCATTTGCACTAGAGATGGGGAAATAGTTTTGCTGTCAGGACTTGCTTCTGAGCCACCTCGTTTCTTTCCTGTAATAAAGCCCCACCCCATTTGTTTCTATTACAATCACATTATTTAGCATAATTATCCTCTTAAAAATATCTAGATCGCTACGAACGCTTCCGTTCTTTTGGCTGTTTGCTACCCCACCCAGGAGGATTTCGGCACAGTGACTACCGCACATCTGCGGAATGCTGTAAGGGCTCTGGCGAAAGAACAAATTCCGCGGATTTGTGTGTGTCTGCGTGCCTGTGTGGATCTCACTCCCAGTTTCTCACTGTCTGCGCGCGTAGCCAATGTGAGCAATGTATTTCACTTCAGCTCCCGAGCACGCTGACCTCTCTATCCACTGATTAATATTTTTAGATGCTTGGTTTCATAGCTTGGTAACTCGTGCATGTTTTCCGCTGTTTAACCAGGCGGGTGAAGGGGCCGCTGCAGGACACGCTCGCTCGCTGCGGAGCGGCAGGCGGTGCTCGCCGTGCCGGGAGCTCGGCTCAAGGCTGTGTGCTGCCTGACACGGCAAGACCCCCAGACAAATCACTGGCTGGGTCGACGGCAGTTGGCAGCCATTCAGAACTGGTCCTCTGCCAGCAGCATTACTAGATAGCCAGACAGATCAATCCACTTTTACATTCCCGCCATTATTTATAGCACACTGTATATCTGCTCTTGCTTATGAACTAATGATTAGCAAATACAGCACACATAAAACATAAGCATTCGTCCTGTGGAAGGCTTTCTGTTGCTGATATTGCAGATAGTTTTACAGGTCACAGAGCCTTAAAAAGGATTTAAAGGGCATGTCTTGTGTAACATTTGTTCCTTTGAAAATGATGCTCCCTTCCTATTTTTGTGTAATTGAAGAGGATAGAAAGGTTTACTTGCTGCTTATGTTTCACTGAATTCTTGCATTTCCCCCTTCTCCTACAGACTTCTGAGGAAAACACGTAGGAAGAGAGGCTTGCACAGTATTATTTGTTATTTAAGAACTGTAATTGTATGCACCACTTAGGCTTTTCTTTTCAAAAAGATCTATCAGATTGGTAAAAACAAAACAACAAAAAAATATCCATTAACCCTGCTTATACTTTAGAAGAAGTCAAAGCAACTGTAGCTTCGTAAACTGTAGGGAAATTCACATGATTTGAAAATTGGTGTGAAAATACCATGCCTTTACCAGACTCTCATGGCTGTTAAAATGCTAGTTATAGTATTAATTGCTTCAGTTACATTTCTGAGCTAGAATATGAAAGGTCAGCCCAGACCTAAGGCCCCAGTTCCAAAACAGCATAGATCTACTGAATTTTTTAAATCTAGATACGATCCATACTTACTGGCCAAATTAGTCCCTGGCACAAACACAGCAAAGTAAGCGGGTCTGCACAATTTAAAGATTTTTAGCCGATCACTGCTACTGGTCTTATCATAAGATGCTCTGAGGTTGCAATGCTTATGCTTATTACACTGAACATTATTTCCCCGGGGAGTTCTCAACAAGGTGGGAAACACACTCTCACCTCTCTGAAATGAAATTCAAGTCTACTGCAGCATGCAAGCTTTCAAAAGTTTCAAAACCTGCTTACTCTGGGCTGCATGAACTCAAGGTGTTTTGCTGGCTGGAGAAATGTGGTACTATAAGGAAATCTGGTGACTTGGCTTCCTAAACAGATAGTTAGCTGATACTTTTGTCTGGGATGGGGTGTGGGGAACACAACGTCAATATATTCTTAAGAAGTTGTCCCTTTTCCTTTTGGCAAGAAGTGCACCAAAACAGCCTTCTTTGTAGCCCCAACTCCCTTAGTGCCGCTCAGGTGCTCAAACTGAGGTACCCTGGCAGTGTGGGGCTATGATAGGTGCTTTCCAGGACGCTGAGACATGTTATCGAATAGCAAAAATTAACATTAAAATAGTAATCAGCATAAGTAAACCAAAGTGATTTACATCAAGTGAAAATCTGGCCCAATGGAAAAGTAAAGGTAGAATGAGCTTTTCCTACCACTTAGCATCAAAAACAAGGGAAGGGGAAGAAGAGCAGTGCTTGAAGAACATAAGATCCCTAAACACGCTCTGGTAAAATTTTTCTGCTCAGCAAGAGGTGACTAAAGCTGATTTGTGAATGTTTGGTGCCTTGTGTGATCACCTCCCCACTCAATGTGTACAAAAGCCCACAATACCTATTAAAGAAGTATTTTATACTCCTTTTGTGTTAACTGGTGTATGTACCCAAGAAGTGGGTCAATGAAGAATCAAGAATGCTGGCTTGGCAAAAATCTTCCAAAGTCAGAACTTTCAAAGAGGCAGTCGTGTCTAGCGACTAATATACAAAAGTGAACCACCCGGAGTTACAGACCTTTCTACAGCTGTTTGAAAACTCAGCTGTCTTCCTTTTTTTGTTATTTGGAGGATAAAATTGGAATGGTGGGCTCATTACGTCAATGTTACTAATGATAAAAGAGCAATTTCCAGGTGAAACTGAGCACTGGGAGAAATTAAAAGATTTTAGAAAATGAGTCCTGCTGATCCCCTGAAGGTCTCATTGCTCAGAACTGTGGGGTAAACTTGGGAAAAAGCCAGTCATTCAGTCCCAGATAGGACCTTTTCTCAGTTGCTTCTTGTACATTTAGCTTTATTTCTGATGCCTCATTTCTCAGACTTCACTCTCTTTCTGGATGAAAAGTAGACGCCATCTTCCTCATAGATACCTTGGGTGTTTTTCCTGAGGTGAATCATTAGTCTAACATTTCTTAATAAACTTCACGATGAATGTCTACGGCCTTAATTAAAATGAGCTAAAATAATTTTATTTAGAACCAAAAATTTTCACTCTTTCTGAATATCCCATTGCTAAGTTTAATCAAAGGCCACTGATACAAAGGACAAAATAGTCTGATCAGTTAAAAGCCCGAGATGACTGTTGGTTGACTTGTTCAGGAACAAACACTCTCAGAACCCATTCTTCAGATGAGGCCCAACTCCATTAGGCTGTCATAGCACCTGCCTAACTCTCAGTCATGTTAATGAAGATATCCATGTACTTACAGACAGGCACACGCTTAAGTAAACTGCTAAATCAGGGAGAGCAAGTCTCAACAGTCTTTGGCACATCGAGGTTCTGGAGGGTCATGTTTGCATAAAAGCAGTTCTGAGGAGGAGCTTTATTGCTCAGCCACACGACTTAATGTTTATTTTTACATGTCAAAACTCCCACTTAAAAGTAAAATTTTGTTTCTCTCCAAAAACAGAGACAAACCCAGAAGCAGTGGTTTGAGCACCAGTTTGGCTATAACATTTCCTTCAGTTTTGAAATATGACATGATGGCAACGCAAAATTAAAGATAAGTCCAGAATCACTCTAGGAACCTGGGCTAAGGTTTATTTTTTCTGCTGAAACCCAATATTATATTAGTTTTATGTGATTATGTTCACTGCAAATATTTCCTACAACTTTACTCATAAATTTCTGGTTTTCCTTTTTCTGAGAACTAGTCAAGAACACTTAATTTGCAGACTTCTTAGTCATAATACAGCAGCTCCTAGAAGATCCAGCTGAGACGCAAAGTAATAGTGGGTCAATTTCAAATGACCGTCACATGCTTTTATAAATACCACAAAGCACACGTCTGTTTTCAGTACATGGGACAGCTTTGGAAATCTGTCCCCTAAATTATTCAGTCACCTGACAAGGTTGTAACAGTCTGCACAGCCCTTCTGACAATAAGTATTAGCAGTGAAGTCAGCAAGCGGGTTTACCATGTGAACAGTGTACAGTTACCGGACTGTAACACTGAGATGGAGCTGTGTGCTTCCACAGACGTGGAAAAACATTAAGTAATTAAACACTTAAGTAATAAAGGTAAGCTGGTGAAAAACTGCAAAAGCTATGTTTTGAACTCTCATACTAATATATTATTGTGTTATATGACAATATATTACAGAGCAAGATAAAAATACATTAAAAAAGCATTAAAATATGTTAGGCAGAAAAGCATAAAAATAACATAAAAACATTTTCAAGAAATCTTTTTCTCCTAAATATAAATGTTAAATTTGTTGCTTTATTCTCTGACTTCCCCAGAGGATCACATTGGGGCACCATGTAGGTAATGTCAGTGAGGCAGTGGTTGAGGGCTGGCAGATTTTCAAAGTGGTTTCATTCCTTTAGTCTCTCCTTCAGATTGTCCATGTTCCTGTTCCAAAGCCTGTTGAAGTGAATCGGATTTTTTCCACAGATTTCAATTGTGAATTTTGAATCAGTTCTCTAATCAGTTCTCAAAGCTTGAGAAGTGGGCCTGCATGAACCTCACGAGGTTCAACAAGGCCAAGTGCAAGGTCCTGCACCCGGGTCGGGACAAGCCCCGGTATCAATACAGGCTGGGGCACGAAGGGATTGAGAGCAGCCCTGAGGAGAAGGACTTGGGGGTACTAGTGGATGAAAAGCTCGACATGATCTGGCAGTGTGCGCTCGCAGCCCAGAAAGCCAGCCATATCTTGGGCTGCATCAAAAGCAGCCTGGCCAAAGGAGGTGATTCTGCCCCTCTGCTCTGCTCTGGTGAGACTCCACCCGGAGTCCTGCATCCAGCTCTGGAGCCCTCAGCACAGCAAAGACACAGACCTGTTGGAGTGGGTCCACAGGAGGGCCACAAAAATGATCTGAGGGACGGAGCACCTCTCCTATGAGGACAGGCTGAGAGAGTTGGGGTTGTTCAGCCTGGAGAAGAGAAGGCTGCGGGGAGACCTGATAGCAGCCTTTCAGTACCTGAAAGGGGCCTACAGGAAAGATGGGGAAAATCTTTTTAGCAAGGCCTGTTGTGATAGCATAAAGAGTAATGGTTTTAAACTAAGAGAGGGTAGATTTAGACTAGATATAAGGAAGAAATTCTTTACAGTGAGGGTGGTGAAACACTGGAACAGGTTGCCCAGAGCAGTGGTAGATGCCCCGTCCCTGGAAACATTCCAGGCCAGGTTGAACAGGGCTCTGAGCAACCTGGTCTAGTTGAAGATGTGCCTGCTCACTGCGGGGAGTTGGGCTAGATGACCTCTAAAGGTCCCTTCCAACCCAAAGCATTCTGTGATTCTATGAAATAGCGCTTGCAATAAGTTACTCAAACAGCATTTGCAGGACAATACCTAGAGATGTGGCAGAGTTTTCTGAAAACTGGGAAGGAAAGGACACTTGTTGCAAGGTTGAAGGACCATAGGAATTTCTGTTCATCTCTTCCTTTCTTCATCTGTCATGACATGGAGAGAATAGCAGATGACTGCACATACCTGCTGTAACACCTGTAACACCACAGAGGTTTTTACAGTCCTCAGTAATCTTCACCAGCAGGTGAAATCACAGACAGACATCTGTAAGCCATACTACAAAACATGTACCTGATATAGGTATTTTATGCTGACCTCAGGGCACAAATTTTGTGACTGTATACTCCAGTAAATTTGGGGCATGTGAATTGTCTCCAGTGTATTTGGCGACTTTACCAATTACCAGTTTAAATGAACTGTGGTACAGTAGTAATGCAGGGTATACCACCATGGAAACAATACGTATTTGCACAGACTCCCCTCCAGCAATGCCCCTATCCATGTTTTCTTGATGCTTGGTCCCTAATGGTCTACTCTGACCCTGACTTCGCACAGCAACTTACTTCCAAGAAACAGTCATGTAAGAGGATGCAAGCTACCTGAAACATGAGTTGTACCAGTGGAAACACAGTACTCATTGCTTGCATTGGCATGCTCAGAAAAGGGCACCAAGACTCTTGTCTTCATCCACTGCAAAACAGGGAAATAGCACCAGTGTCAAACAAATCAGAAGGGGTTCTGGCATACATGCTTCCCTTCTGCAGTGAATCTCCGGGTTAAGGAAAACAGCATGCATACAAAATAGTGATTATTTTAAACAATGTGTTTATTTGTAATCTTTGAATCTATAAAATAGATTTATTTAAAGGAAAATGAAAATTGACACATTGATGTTTACTACTTGTATCTTTCCTTCAGGGCCTTATACTGACTGGGCCTGCAATTTACATCCTGTAAAATATGATATAAAATTTTGGGAGATACTGGTCTTGTGACACTCCTGCTTGTCCCAAACTAAATAAAGAGAAACTCTGTAGATGTTGAAAGGCTTACCATAGTGCAAGACCAGGGAAAATCGGACTTACTACTCCTACGACAGGCCTAGAACTTGGTCCCTGAAAACAGCTGGATCCTGACACTTCAGCTCACTTCCACCTCGTGTTCTTTTGTTGGCCTCTGACAGGTTGCTTCTCTCACTGGAAGCCAAAGTGGACTGACTTTGCTCTTCCCCTCCATAGTGTCCACTTCATCAGACAGCTGATGGGATCCGTTTTCCTATTGAGCCACCTGTTACAAAGAATTTCAAGTTTATTTGCTTATGAAATGTATTTAAAAGAAATCCATGAAAATAGGCCTGGATTAAAACTAAGTAGAGCCAAGACGAAGCAAAATGCACAGAAGTGTACGTATTTCCTCATCATAAGCAGATAAAAATAGTTGTTTTTCCTGCTCCCACAGTTTCTTCTTTTTAAACCAGGGACTATAATAACTCCTATTCAAACATGATAGAGAAGATACCACATGTTACTGTGCTGTGGTTTGAAGTTGTGCTTCCTTAACACAAAATGTGGGTTTGCCCATAAATGTATTCAAAAAACAGCCAAACACTTCAGGTGTCCCACTCTTCCATGCACACTGTAGGAGCACGGTAAGTTCTTCCTTTCTCCGTACATTATGCCGTCCCACTTTCAGTGGCTGATTTTTTATTCTTCTTTCTGATTGCTGGGTTGGATTTCTTTTTGCTGTCTGCAAAGGTAAAGGATTCTTTCTTGGGATTTTTTTTTTAACCCTTCTCTTTCCTCCGCCTTTTCTGAGGAAGTATTTCATATACCAAAACTTTTGCAATTTCAGCCCCAAGTTCTAGTCCAGTTCGTATCAGTACTTGCTAAAAGTCAACTACCAGCATTTGTTCTGTGGCTTGTGAGAGGTGAATTGGTGGGTCTTGGAATACACATCATACAGTCAGAATTAATTGGCATCCTCTTTGGTAGTCCCTTAAGAGAGACTGGTAACTGAGTGGGTCCTGAAATTGAAAACATCTATTTTTTACTTAGAAATTAAATGTATGAAATCAAAAGCACAGAATGAGGACAACATTCTTTTTGTAGATTTTCCAAAAGCACTAAATCCACACTTGGAGGAGAAGATAAAGATCATAAGAAAAAAAACCCTACACCACAATCATCAATTAAACACTCAAAAATAAAGAAAAAAGAGAAAAAGAAAAAAATTCATCCAATTCAAATGGTGAGGTAAAGTGCTCTTTTATGTTCCATTGCACGTCCTGCAGGAACAATAACATTCTTCTGAGAATCAAAACTGAAATACAGGCATTTTTAGCTCACAGGAAAATATGTGTTTTGATCGAACATTTATATGAGATTAGAATTCTTAAATATTGGGCTAATTATACCACATAACAAAAAAAATCTTGGAAAGACTTCTGAAAAGTTATATGTGAATAACAGTTGCCGAACAAATTGTAAACCAGACTCTAGTAATTGTAGCTAGTGCAATCAGGCGCTCAGCCATCATCAGAAATTCAGTCAGAGGAAAGTAAATCCTGTGCGGTGCAGAGGCATGGATATATTAGTATCTAGATATTTTTGCACCCTTCATTGTCAAATTGTCTCAAAAACAATAGAAAATTTATCGTGACAACATAAGGAAAATGGGAGGTGAGATGGGGAAGGAATAATTATTAATGTCATTAACCGATAGGAAGCTGAGCATCAGGTAGGCTAAGGGTTTGATTATTAGTAAAACTGTAGGAATAGCATGGAATATGTCTCAGAGGCATAGCAAAAGCAGAGTTTCCTACTTTGCCCTTGCTCATTACGGTGATATGTATTCATTACTGACCACTATCTGCTATAGGTTGCTATCATTTCAGTGCTGGTAGTTTCCCTGGCTTGAAGGAGGTGTGGGTGGAAAAGGAGTCAATTCTAAACTGCACTCACTCCTACTTTTTCTTTACTTGCTTGCTTCTGAAAGAGCAAGTCTTATACCATCTCACTTCTTTTCATAATCAGAGTCATTGTCTACAGTTAATTGGTTTATACATGTTAATAAAGAGGATATGTGACAGATTCAGAAACCAGACACAGTTCACTCAAACCCAAATTCCTACTTAATTCCATAGTCCATCCTTCCTTTGTATTGCCGCCAATGAAAAGTAAAATAAGCATCCATCCTTCTCTTTACAGGTTCACTACGGTGAATATGAGTTTCTGTCCCCTAGGATTTTGTGTCGCATGTTTGCACTATCCAGTTTACAGGCTGTTATTTTTGTCACTGGTGGGACCTCCATTGGTAGATTATCCCCTACTCTTGCTGAAGGATGATGATGATGATGTATTGGGTCTTTCCTCTTTGCAACTACCATGATACTACAATGAGCAAGTATTCACTTCACACTTCTCTTCCTGATAATTTATTGTTATAGATCCGTGGTTTCCTTTTAATGTCTGGTTCATTAGATGGTATAAATGTGTGCAGCATTTTTAGCTGTGGTTGACGAAAGCAGGGCATGTCGAGGTTAAGGTTTATTACGACTGTCATGTTCAGGAATGGAGAGCTACAATATACTGTTTCTGCTCTGAGTCTCTGCACGTAACTCCAATTGACACTGGAGTTACGCATTTGCCTGAAAGCTGTTTATTGCCCTGTGAGTACTCGCTGTTTCTATGGGTGATCAGGACAGAACAGATCTGAGTACCAATTATTTCAAACCTCCCTGAAACTTTCTGTGAAGCTGGGTTAAAGAAATGGTGGCATAGTACTGAGGAATGTAAAACCCAACAGATAATAGCTTTGTCCCTAAAACCACACACACACAGACATTACTTTAAGAATATTCAACAGTGTCATTTATTATGTAGAGGGCACTATACAGTTGCCCTCCCCTGACACTAGCAATACAAGTGCTTCATGAGGGAATAAACCCCTGAAAGCTTGGTTGCAATTTACTTCTTTACTTCCTGCACATAGTAACAATGATAGTCGAAAAGCATTTTAAAATTCATAAATATGTAAGTAGCCATTATCAAGTGGAAAACATATGTCTGACTATAGGACCTGATCCACTACTCAGTTACTCCAATTTTAAACTAATGCAGCTCCACGGTAATCAGTGATGCTGCTGGTGTGCAACTCAAGTAGCATAAGGCAAATAAGGCTTTTAGTACATGTAAGGGTCATTTTGCTTAAAACGAAGGCCACCATTTTCCTTGTGTGTTTATTTTGGGTGCCTTAATCCAAATGCCCAGCAAAAGAGGCACTCAGCATAACTGGATACTTTTAAAACCTGTTTGTATTGTGACTGACAAAAAGCTGAGAATATTTAGCTACATACTCCTTTTGCAGGGGGAAAAAACCCATGCTGCGTGTTTTTTCTTCCTTTTTGTGGAGCAGAAATTTGAAAGTAACCAAATTTAGCTGCTCAGTAAGTTAATAAGACCATGATTTCAGCTGGAATTCGTTGTGATGGTTAAGATGAAACTTCATAGATTGGTTAATGGGAAGCGAACAGGATGATCTTTACATGTTCATAAATGCAAACAGTTTAAGACCAGAAGGAGGCTGTTAGAGCCTTCAGTCTGAGGTATTTTCTCTTCACCTTCACCCAAATCCTCTCCGCGCTGAGCAGACTTGAGCTTGGCTGAAGCTGTTTTGTTTCTTTTAAAAAAAGGCATCCCATCTCAATTTTTCTGAGAAGTGTTGACTCCTAAAGTGTTAATCATTGCACTGTGTATTAGCAAAGCAAGCGTGGAAAGCAGAATCAGTAAGACACAATGCTAGGTTTGTATAAAACCAACAATTCTCCCTGCTGCCCCCCCACTCCTGCGTAAACGTAGCACCATAGCCTAGGGGATGAACAGCAGAGTAACAGGAGGTTCTGGTGTTGTTTGCGCCCTTCTAATAGCTAAGCTTTTTGTGGAGGGTCCGCTGTGGAATTTCAAAGACAATAAGCAAACTTGCACCAGACAAAGTTGCATTCCTTTACATTTTAGATGTGAGAGATAAAACAGATACAGTGCCGTTCAATCCTTTATCAAGGTGACAGAACTCCAAACAGCTTTGATGCTGTCTATTGCAAACCTCAGGAGGATTTGAGTAGGAAACAAAATCTGATTAGTTTGTTTGACTCGGCTTTCTAACTACATGCATTCAGAAAGGGCTTCTGTACAATTCTCTTCTCCTCTCTTTATTGTGTGGTTTGCTTTGTTTGCTTGAGTTTAAAACTGCCATTATGTGAAAGTGTTGCAAGTATAAATAATTTAGAAGGTGACTCTGTGGGGATACTAATAATAAGTCCCTGCTTTTTCTAATAGCCACTCATTATGGTTCTGAGAACTAGTATTCCATAGAAATGATTACACAACATCACTGTATCATGGATACTGTGGATGTTGACAATGAAATAAATTTGACATTATTTAATTAAGTGCATTTTCCTTCTCAAAAATGTCCTTTTTATTTATGACTTGCACCACTGCTTTAAATTCTCTAAAAGTACCCAAAGGCTTCTTGAGCAGACAGATGGATGGACAGACAGATACATCCATCTGGTTTTATCTGTCTTAAGTGTTTGGATGTAATACCTTTCCCCAATAAAGAGCCACAATGATACAATTATCTAACAATGCACAATTACTTCTAAGGGAAATCTAATCAGTTAATAGATGTTAATAAAGACAAATGTATAAAGGTAATAAGTGTGTCAAACTCAAAGACTCCTATTCTGTTCACTCGTTTAAAGGAAAGAAAAAGCTTTTAATGGGGCTTCTCTTACTTTTACCCCATCATTTTATAAATTGCTTTGCCAACCCTTCATAGCAAATAGTAATTTTAAGTAGGCCAACTTCAGGCTCAGGTTGTGTGCACTTGGTTGTAATAATAGTGTAGCTGCCCTTTCAGGAGTCAGTAAGTCCAACAGTTCAGTCTTTTTTTTTGGTCTTTTTTTATATTTTTTGTTTAGTCTCCAGTAAATGAATGGGTGCTGTCAGTCTGAATGGCTGTTGCTTAGAGAAATCAAGCTCTTTATCGTGCTAACTTCATCCTGGGGTCTTTTGGAAAGTCATAGGGCAGGCAGGCACTGTTTAAAGCAGTCATAAGTAAAAGCCTACTCAGTGCTCTGCACACAACAAACAGTGAGGATTAAACAACTCATGAGATGTAGTGGCCACCCTCTCACACAGACGCATACTATTTCAGCACTTGGATCTTTGGACTACATGATGGAAAAAGATACCGAATATAGATAATCATAAACTGTTCAAAGCTACCTTTTATTTTAAATAAACATTGCAGAGCTTCATCAGAACCATATTCACATCTTCTGTTTCAAAGCGTTGTGATGAATCTCAGGGCAAACTGTTGAGATGTTAAAGGATGCATAGTCCATTCAAACAAAACAGAACACAAAAACTGGGAGCAAAGTATACTTATCATTTTAAAATACTGTGAAAAGCTTCACACTAATGACTATAAGAGAGTTAAAATTACTGATAAGATGGAACAAGCCACAGCGCAGCTACTGCAGAGATTGCTTGGCTAACAAACTATTACAATAAACAGAGCATTGTTTAAAAGAAGTTTGTGTTTTAGATAGCATCATTTTATATAGATGGGTTTAGAAGCTGGCAAACAAAACAGACAGTGAACCCAGAGCAACTTTACTCTCTCAGACATTCTTAAATACAAGTCTTACTCCTCTATACTCCCCTAGGACTCCTCACACATTTATTCCCACTGCCGACAAGCCACATGCGTTTCCTAGTGCTGCTCTGTCTCTCACATCTCTAGTGTCTGCCTCTCTTCCTATTTCCACCTTAACAGTATGGCTCTTCGGCTTCTGCCTTCGCCTTCTCTCACCTTGACTGTTGTAGTCCCCTCCTCTCAGGACTCCAAGTCCCACTTCTGCATCCCGGCCCCTAATGTGCCAAATGCTGATGCTTCCTTCTCACGCACGCATCAGAACCACCTCCTACTTTAGGCACTTCAGCAGCCTTCTACCACCCTTTTCTGGATCAATTTCAAAATGGTCTTTTTTAAAACAATGTCAAAGCCTACTTAAACATAGATGTCTTTTTTTTTCATATTCTCTCTGCTCTCTAATGCTCCCCTCCCCTCAGTTCTGCCATCTCAGTTGAAAAATCCTTCTTCTCTACCATAGCTACCATGTAAAGAGCCTTTCTGTATTTAAAGCGCCTTTCTGTATCATTGGCTAGCCATATATTTTCTCCTTTGCCTGTACATACCTCTTAATTTCTCTCCATGGAAACTGGTTTGGGACTGAGTTCATGAGGAAGATTAATACTGTATGGCATGCTTAAGCAGTTATTGTAGAACTCTGCTGTATTGGAAAACCAGAGCATGATCTAAATAGCACTTGGGATAAATCTGGCAGAAGGATGGAATGGATTTTTTCAGTCCAGATGCAAAACTTGCCCACAAAAATTTTCACTTACCAGTGTTTCACCTGTATTTAGTACATCTGAAAAGGAAGCATAGACACCAGTCTTAGCTGCACATGTTTGCATCAAATTTGTCCTAGCAACGAGGTACTTGGTACTGTGAGCTTTTTGTTTCAGGATGTGGAATTTGACATTATGTCATTTTCATATGTGTTGTTTTGTCGACCCTAGTTTCTTGCACCAAAGGAAGACCAGTCCTTTAGATACATCACTCTTGTTTGACTGTGAACACATAGTATCAGGCATCAAAAATTAGGAAGCTAATTGGACCACTCATCTCAGCAGAATTGATTGCTGGTTAAGGGACACAGATAAAATACAGCTGCATTTTTCAATGCAGGCTTCTGTCAAAATCCATTTAGAGTGCTAAATTTTTCTTCGGCTATTGACCACTGTATTTGTTTGTATTTATTTCACTGACTCACACAGCTAATGCATTTCCTGATATGTCTCCGACAGCTCAGGTGAGACACCACAGGCTATGCTGTCTCAGGCTAGAATTTACTAGGATTAAAGCAGATGTGGCATTACTAGGGTCTGCTAAGCCTCCTGTGATTTATAAAGATATAAAGTATATATTTTACGATTATGATGATGCTAAAAATTTTGTGGATGATAATATAGTCACATTGGAAAGACTGAATATAACAACTGGGGAAGAATCAAGAAAAGGAAATGGAAACTAACTCTACTAGTTCATCTGAATGGGCGTATGCATTTGTTGCTTTTATAATTTTGTTCTACATGGATGCAAGTTTACATGTATAAAGGCATATTTGATTTCTAAAATAGTTAAATATTACAGGATTTTCACTATCAAAATAAAAATGTGTATTGTTCCTAGGAATACACACATCATTGACAATTTTAATAATGCAAAGTGAAAACAAAGAATAACTTTCCCTCTTCTAACTACTGATTTATCTTCCTATGTTTTCTTCAGTTTGGACACTGAATTAGAATGAAAACATTCGTTTTGTTCTATCTATGGCTAATTTCTCATGAAATTTATTTTCAAATTCTTATGCACACAAGCACAATGCTGAACTACTTTGCTTGAAGATGTTGCCTGTGAATTTGGGGCATTTTTTTCTCTTTTCACAGGCTTTTTTTGTCTTACATAACGTTTTTATTGACCTTAAATTTTGTATTTCTTTCAAAGGTTGGTTAAAGATGTCCTAAAATTTGGCTTTAACTTCTTATGAAAGCTTATAAACCAGTTAAACCACAATAAAAGATCTGTGTAGCATATTTTAAAATATATTTCCTCATTAATATATAGGTATGTATAGGTATGTGTATCATTTAAACTGCATGTGAGTGTCAAGCACAAACCTTGCAATCTTAAGCTAATCTTCATCTTTAGCCATCATTGAATTTTTGAGCATCACCACCTAGCTGCTGCCCAGTCCAGAGATGCCTAAAATCTTTTGGTCCACATATACTTGTTTCCATTGGTAGGAATGCACAGAACTGCCTAGAATGGGATATAGTTGACAAACTTGGAACTGGAAGCCTAGCAGTACTGAAAAGTGAGATATTGCCCTGCTCATGGTTATGTTATACAGAAAGGATCTCCAGGATAGAGGAGTAGGAACACAAATACATATATGGTGATGAACAGACAGTAGCGTGTTCCAGAGTGACACACGGCTTTCAACACAAAAACAGCTCTGCCTCCATATATCTCCCCAGGGGCCAAATCCAGCCAAAGTTTTTGTCATACATCAGCCATACGAAGATTTACACAAAAGAGGCAAATGGGGTAGAGGGAGTGCTATGCTCAATGGCTCATTGGCTAGAAAATTCACTTGTTAAATAGGATATATGTTTGCAGGTCTTCTCTTCGTCTTGATTTAAACCAATGTCTTAACTGTTCCAAGCGAGTTGAGTTTCCCAATCAATGGGCTATTGAACATAATGCCCCATCTTTACTCTTCTTCACTACCATGCCTTTCCTGTTCTCCTGACTGCCAGTTCTGCTGTGTATGTAACGACTAGTCAGTAGAACAAAATTAAATCAGAACAAGGGCTTGACTGTACAGCCTCTTGGTTAGGGCTCCAACTTCAGATGCATGAGAGTTAAGTGCTGGTTAATTATGACTTTATAATTGCTTACTTCGGGTGGAACATCTTCAGAATGAGAACTGAAAGGGCTTTGTTCACTGTACTGAACACCCTGGTGATTCAGATATTCTTTTAGGATGGGATGGACCTATGCTCAAGTCTCCATTCCAAATCAAGCAGGACAAGGAGGCAAAACTTGATCTCCTTCTTTCCAGATAAAGAATCAAATAATTATGGTGTCAGCTAAAAAGGAAAGAGATCTTTATCTGTGTTGTTATAAGAAAGAACAGACTTGTCCTAAGATGTTTGTCTCACTGAAAGGATCTGTAGGAATCCTGACTGGACAGTGTCTTCCTCTAACTCCGAGACAGAGTGTGCTTACAGCAGAAAGTAACTCGCTCTCAGGATACGCATGTACACAGGAGCAAAAATGATGATGGAATGGGGTGTTAAAAAGTAGAAATCTATATGCCTAAAGAACTTGGGCACTTTCAGTGTTTAGTGAGGTGTTCTTTTTGTTTGGGTTTTTTTTACAAAAAAATGTGGTTAGGTATCTAAGTCCACCTTCTGGTGATACCTGGAACATCTAACCAGAGACAGGAATTTCCTTGGGAGCAGATCATCTGCAACTTAGGCACTAGTATCAACATCCTTTTGCTAATACTGCCTTCTAACTCAGAATTTCACTGAGCATTTGGACTGGCTTTACAGGGCCTATGAGTATTTTGATAATAGGGCTTGGTCTTTTTGAAAATGTTCCTTATACACCGGGTTCTTTACTAGATCAGGCTGAAGTGATCAACATTGTTGGATACGGCCCTGCAATTATCAGTTTTGTGGGCTCAGATGCAGGTTTATACACATATTCTTAGATGCCTTCAACCCTACGCAGTGCAGTAACAATCAGTGAAATTCTCCTGGAAATTAAGCCTCAACACCCTACCAGTCAGAACAGTCAGAGTTAATATTGAAATCCATCAGCAACCAGTTATTAAAATTATGTAAGATCACACACAGAGTTTCCAAACCGCTCTCATAAAGAAAGATAAATATTAGATAGGTTATGTAGATTGGGGTTCATTTCATAAGCGGTATCTCAATTGTATGCAAAATATAGGATAGTGGAACACATTACAGAACTGGACAGTTTTCATTGAAGAAATATGTGCTCAGTTTGTTTCTTTTTGTGACATGATTTAATTTCCACATGAGATACTTAAGTGGCAGTGACTACATTAAGGGAGACTTCTCCAGCTACCCATCCTTTAGCAGCAGAGAGAAAAATACATTAATAGCCCCCTCTTTAGCTGGGGAAGCCAACAACAACCAAAACGTGGTGCACTTGAGCACAGGTTCCTCCAAGGCTCTGCTCTGCCCAAAAGCCAGCTGAGTACTGAAATCAGGGGAACCCAAACTTCAAGTGCTTCAGAAAGCACAAACCTTCCCAGTGGCAGTCCTTAGCTTGTTCAGAAGAATGAAAACAGCAGAGAAAAAAGAAATGGTGCAACATTCCACGTATACGTCCTCAAACATAGCATATCTGTCTATCTAGGACCCCCGCAGAGCAGCAGCAGGCTTTATCGCTCACTTGCCAGCCGTACTTCGCAATTATCTGTGGTGAGCCAGCAAGGTGGGCTGGGGAGCAAGAGCTGAGCCCTGCGGGAGGTGAAGCACTGGTCAGAAAGCATGGGAGCCTGGCATATGGAGCGATAGGCTGAGGAAATGGCTTCACAGAGGTTTTTAAATTTTTCAATTCCATGATTCCAAACCAGTTCGGCTTACGGGAACTAAGACACAAGGATACATGAAACACATGCATATACTAACAAACTCTCAAAAATATTTTTAGAGCATTTTCCTCTGATGCCTGTGGGATACACAGAACACAAAATGGGATGAGACAGAGTAAAAGCTTCACCAGTATGACACTGGGAAGATCTGTATAGTTACGTCTTCGTTGTAGCACACTTGAATAATATAACTTTCCCACACTTGCACTGCTAATGCCTTCAGTCACTGTGGAGCACATATTCCATAACATGGCAGGCTGCAAGTCTCATGGTGTCTGTGGTGTTGACACATCTTTAGCTACTAAGCTACTAAACCCTCTGGTTTGATAAAGTCTTGCCACTGGTATTCAAATAATTAAAGGGAAAAAAACTAATGTGATTCTGCATCTACAGAGAAAAAGAAGATTAACATAAGCAGAATCTCCAGTAACCAGACAGTGCAAAGAGCAAAACACAAGGGACACCAGTGTGTAGGTATGACTTACTGAGAGGTGATTAGGTGTATCTGGATAAGAGCTATAACATGGGGTGGGGTGTGCGATGTGTTTATACACAGTGTATTATTTATGCCCATTACTTCTAATTGCCTAACTAGTTCTCTTTCTTCTCACGTATACTTTAGTACTCACCAACCAGAGAAAGATGTCTACAGCTAAATATCTGCCAATTATTCTGGACTTTTGCTTAATATTCTATTGTTCTACTGACAGCACAGTCTTTAATATATCATTTTATACTATCCTATACATCATCATTTTCCTGCCTCCCTTAGGGCTCTGGCTGTAATAGTTCTTATTTATTTCCACAAGCTAACATATATGCAAAAGATCTTGTAGTCATGATGTCCCGTCCCCCCCCCTCACCTCTTCCCATCCTTGTTTTTTGTAATCCTTTTTGTCTGCTTTTACAATTACAGTACAAGGAAGTGTGAACACAGCATGTGCGTAGTCACATCCCAGGGTCAAATACACAGATTGCTGTGTGGTTCCCTTCCCTGTCCGTAAACACACAAGACACTCCTCTCCCGCTCTGCCGCGTTACACTGCAGCCTTTTCTTGTGGCCTGTAGATTTCTTTTTTTAGCTAATAAACTCGAGAACAGATTGGAAAGGCAATAAAGGAAAGCTCCCTCGCTATTCTAAGGGGTGAGCCAGGAGTTTAACAGCCCGTGTAGTGACTGATCCCCTCACAGGATCTGCTCAGCACCTTCTGAGTCCAAGAGAACTGAACTCTGGGCTGGCAGTGCCGCGGTCTGGTTAGTTGCATCAAACGCTATTTCTTACCGCGTACTTGTTTTGCAAAATTCTTTTTTGGGGAAGAATCTGTAACAGCATAAGCTGGAGGTGGCTGTGACTATATCACTGACTCTGAAACAGAACAAGCATCTTTAGGCAGTAGTTCTCAAACTTTCAGCAGTGTGTTTCTATAAATGTATTTTGGCTGTGTTTTTTTTTAAAGTGGGCTCTTCGGCTCCAATTTCCTGAGGTCCGCTGGTTGACAGGTAGAAAAATACATAGTTTTTTCCTTCAGATTTTAGTAACAATGAAAAAGTGTACAAGCTTCATGGTCAAGACAGGACAGTGGGTACAAAAGCATTGTTATCTTAAGGCAAAATTTACTGTCAGGGAAAACGGAACATTCCTTCTGAACTCACGAACTGGTAGTGCATGTGCAGGTTGGTTGTAGATGGTTGCTACAATAAGGCTTCTTTCATACAGGTGTGTTTATGCCCCAGGCTTGCTGGCCACAGTCCATTCCATTTACAGAAGCTGAATTAAACAATAACTACCACATTGCAAAAAGAAGAAGGAAAAAAAAAAAAAAAAGGTGAGCGTCAAAGGAGATGCCTGAGAGCTTGGTTAGGGCCAAGAAAAACCCTGTTGCAGTTGTCAGAGCTTGTTGATGTTGCAGAGAACGGCACTTTTTTTTTTTTTTCTGCTGGATTTTGTGGTTCTGCCTTAGGAAAGAAAGTAAAATAGAACGGAAGAACAAAGTCCTACTCTATAAATCAGCAGCTGCTCCTTGCCAGATCAAAGGAGTGACATTTTTGCTCCTGGACTACTTGTCCACTTTAGGTGCTTGACAGACAGCTAACAGCTGGCCTGTTACATAGTATAGGAGACTTGGGCTACATCTTCTTCAGAGCAGATGACAAGCTAATCAGAGATACCCACAGCACAGGACATGCGAGTGCACCTTGATCTCTTCAAACGTACCCAGCACATAATTGCTGAACACCTTTATGCATATTTGGCAAGTTGCTGCCTAGGTAGTTTCCACCGAAAAGTAAGAAGGGGAATTAATGCCTTAATCGAATTTGATCGGGGAAGTTAAACTGATGTTAAATTTGTTGACAACTCTCCTTTTCGGGTCAGTTTTGAATTGCCTAAAAAATTTAATATGAAACAGGTAAAAAGATGTGTAAAATACTTCAACGTGGTATTATTCGACAACTGCACTTAAAAAAAAAAACACACAAACCTTCTAAAAAGTTTTTGGAAAAAAGTTACCTGATGTGAGGCCCCTCCACGCCTGCGTGAGAAGCTCGACAGGCCGATGGTGCTTTCCAGGCTGCCGACCCTCACGAGTTCTCAAAATCTTTTCCTATGAGTTCAAGATCATAAATTAACGCGCCTCTAAATGCAGGAGTTAAGATTTGATAGGAGATCTGTTATCTACCTTCGACATGAACGCCCCACTGCCAGCAAACCAAAGTGCGTGCCGGATCGGCTAGAGCTGCGTTTGGCGTCCCCGCAAGACGCACGCACACGAAGCCGGAGGTTCAGTGCCAGCAGTGCAACACCCGGGCGCCATGCCGCTCCCGGCTGGCTCCCACCCGCCGTGCGCCCGGCGCAGGGTGACGGTGCCCGCTGTAGGCCGCGCCGGCGGCTCTGCCTCTCGCCTGCCAGCCGCCGAGGGCTGCGGCCGGACGCCGGCCCGCCTCCCCCCTGCCTCTCCGGCGGCTGCCGAAGACCGTTTCTGCGGAGGGCGATAGGCAGCCGGGCGTGGCTAACCTGCTGCCGCCCGCGGAAGAGCAGCCGCGCCGGCTCCCGCCCGGCTCCCGGGGACGGGGCTCGGCGGGCGCGGCGGGGGAGGCCTGGGCCCACCGCAGCCCCCCGGCCCGGCCCGGCCCGGCAGCGGCGCTCTGGCCCCCCCTCACGGCGCCCCGCCGCACAGCGGGAGGCCGCACACTGGGGCCGCCGGAGCGGGGAGCGGCGGCGCGGCTGTTGCCGGCGCTGCCGGGCGCCGGCCCCAAGCGCTGGCTGGCTGCGGCCCGGGTGTTGGGCCCGCACGGCCCCGGGCCGGCGGGGAGGCCGACGGCGGCAGCGGGGCGCGGGCCGGCTGGGGAGCCGAGTGGCCCCGGGACCTGCGGGTGCGCGGGGAGCGCCCGGGAGCCCGGCTGCCACCGGGGCCTCCCGCCGGGCTGCTGCCTCGGCGTAGGGAAGGGTCCTGCGCGGAAGCCTCCGACCCAGGAGCGAAGGCAGGGCGGCAGCTCCCCGTGACGGGCACCGGGTCCTTCCTTGGGAGAGCCGAACCGCCTCCCCGCGCTGCCCGGGGCTGGCCCGGTAACCGGGAGTTGCGCCTTTAACGAGGCGGATTTTCTCCGAGGTGAACAGGCGCCCGTCCTGCCAGTTCCCATGATTTTATCACAAGGCTCAAGTTACTTCACGTTAACTGGAGGTCCCGGCTCCAGCAGGCGATGGGTACGCGAGAACCTTTCCAAGTAACTTTCTGCATTTTGTGGCTGAGAGGAGCAGCTGAAAAACGTGGCGCAAGGACTGAAAAACTCGCAACGTCAACACCGAGAGGAGCGCTGTTTAAATCTGTGATTTTTTTAGGACAGTCTCACGGTTAGGGGACGGGCAAGTGGTGATTTCCAACAACTGGTGGCTGCCAGTGGCGTACGGTATTTTTAGGAGTTCCAAGACAAAGACACAAGACGCGGCAGCGGCCTTCGGGAGGGTTAGCGCCTGCCTCGGGCTGCCCCAGGCACCCGGCACGGTTGCTCTCGGTCGTCTTCTGGAGCCTTCTCTCCACCGCACGTGGATGCTGACTTAGGTCCTCTGAATCATGCCTTTGACAGATGCGAGACTTCTGAATTAGCTTAAGAAAAACGAGATTTAACAGCCGGCAACGCGCCTTCTCTGACCAGGCTGTCCAAAAGTACAGGAAGTTTTGTCAGGGAACGAACGTGCCGGTCCCTCCCTCTTCCCCTCAAAACCAATCGTGTGGGTGACTCTGTTCCTCAGTATTCAGGACTTAGGGGAGCCTGGTTTAGATGGCTCGTTTCCAGGTGACTAACTCAGCTTTTTTAATTTCCTATAAGGAATGTGCAAATAAAAGTTGGTAACCAGGTGCAGTGTAGATCCACTGAAGCACAAACGAGGTCTTTTTCAGCTATTTTTGCTTACACCCGTACAGAAGGACACCTAAACCTAGTTCTGTCAGTTTAGAATGCATACTGGAGGGAGAAGTTAAATAAGATAACTAGCTTTTACTTGCTCAGATAAAAGTTTGGGTGATAGACAAAGGCTGTAGTAAAGGCGAGGGGGGTGTACGTCGATAAAAGTGTTTCTGCAAATTAGTCTTTTCTAATGCATTCCTTCAGACCACTCTAATGTGCTCGAGACTTCTGAAATTATTCTTTCAGCCTGGGAAAGGAGTAATTTTCTTGGTTACATATGAAAACATTTTTTGTGACTTAGCTATAACATTTCATTGGTTATTTTCCCTTCCAATTTAGGGCATCCTTGAGCAACAAGGCATCAGTGTAGTATATACTCTTGAGCTAAACACTGACATGTTCGTAGTCCAAATACTGAAATACCATTTAGGCAAAGACTGATTTTCCCATTGTGAAAACATTTGGATTATTTTTTGGAACGCATTCTTAGGCTCTTACTCAGCAAAACACTGAAGCAGGTGCTTAAACCCTGTTTATTCACCAAGTTCAGTTCCCATTTACCTAGGCTGAATAAGAGCCGAGCTTCTCATCTAGAGTTGGCAGGTTTCTGAAAAATCTTGCTAGACTGTTTCTCTGGGTACCTAAAATGTTTGAAAATTAGGCTTTATATTCAGAAGACAGAAAATAAACAATTTTAACCCTACATTATTGCTGTTACTGTTCTTACTTTTATTTTTATTGTTTCTGTGACGAAGCCTGTGACATCGTTCATTCAGTATCTTTGTTCTTTTCAAGCGAAACAGCAGCAAGTGTTTCCTTGGGCTAAAATCTAAGCTGAGACAGAACTTTCTTTGTCATTAATGCTTTTAGAGAACCGATTGTGACTTCGTCTCACAACTTTGTTTATTTCTCTGTTTTTCACCCAAAGAATCGAGAGCCCATTTATGCAGTGGCTGGTTTGTTAAATAAATGCAATATTTTAACACCTTGTTTTCCGCGATGGGTATTTCAAGTGGAAATCCCGACTGAAGACCGGTACAGAAAAGTTTTGACTAGTATGTGGTGGCTCCACGTTGTTCCTCAGTCTCTCCGGAGGAGCAGTCTACTCTGCTGCGGGGGACTGGTTCGGTTTTGCACCAGTTCGTCTCGCAGAAGATAGTGGGCGCATGGACAAGTGACTGGCGTTAAATACCACTCTCTGCTTCAATTCAGGTTAGACTTGAGTTCAGATAGTTGGGAACAAATTGTGGTTTCCTAAGCTTTCATGCAATCCATCCGCCTGAAACAAGGCGTGACCCTACGTACTTAAAGTGAATTTTCTGTGGTAGCCATAGAGTAAAGCTGGAGATATTTCTAATTCTGATCACCAATCAGTGCAGCCACTAACAGCTCGTTTCAAGAACTAATCTTACTCAGATTCGGTTAAGGAGTAGTCACAGTGTTTTGAAATACATGTACAGCATGTATAAAAAAGGCAGCAGAAATGTCAACAAAATTATTTCTGAATGTGCCAGTCTTGAGCGAGCAGACTAAGAGATCTCCGTTTGCTGTTTATTCTTTTTTGCACTTTGCAGAAATATCTCTTTGTGATTTTATCCGAACATTATTTATTATAAAAATAAAATGAATTATCTAAATGTGAGTTTAACGTCATTTGATATGACCTGAGATAAAATATGATAAATATGTAAAGATTAATTACAGGACTTCCTGCAAAATACAGAATACATGTTTATTTTGGACAAAGAAAACCAAGGCTGTATTTGAAGAGATGCAATTAAATGCATATATTTAGATTATATTGTCATGCTAATTAGCAATGGTAGGAACCAATTAGGACTAGGGCTACCAAATCACCAGACTACGCTGCATATTCACTCGTATACCTTTACTGCTCTGCTGTTTTTTGCTGGAAGCAGATAAAAATGAAACATGTTTTTTTGAAAGTCCGTATTGTTGTGCACTTGGAGCCAAATCTTGTTCGTTGTGCTTGTGTGAATCGTCCCACAAAAGTTACCGGGACTACTTGTGCGAGGGAGACTGAGTGTAGCTGTAGGAAATATGTGCAGCCACCTTAGGTAGCAATTAAAGAGAAACGCAAGATGCAGAAAACCTTCTTTCGATTCAAATGACTGTTGTTTGAATAAGCGAGGGCGGTAATCTGTCATTTGCAGAATGCTGGAAGTGAGATTTTCATTAAACGCACTATGTCAGTGACATGTATTTCTCAACATTACACACCTCATTTATCATTCTGGAATGAGGAGCAAGTGCCATGTGAATGTGGAGCTTGTGAAGGTATCGCCTCGCAGCCTTGGAGGCTGGTGACCCCTCTTTATCTACACAGCAGGTAAGGCACAAACAGTGGCAATGGGAGCTCTCGTTGCAGTCCCCTGCCAGTGTGCCTGGCTCTAAGCTGGGGGAACAAAGGAAAGATAGCATATGGATAGCAGATTGTAGGAGCGCTGAAAGAGGACTGAGGAAATCTATGTTGGGTGTGTGGCTCTGCCAAAGATCTCTTGTATGACTTTGGCCTTGTCACTTAATCTCCTTCTGTCTCCGTTCGCCTGCGCAAACAGGGAGAAGGCGTCTCTCCTCTCCCCTGGGCTTTGCCTGGAAATCTGTTCAGAGCCTGAGTTCTCTTGGATGGTGCGCTGGTGCAGCGCAGGGTGGAGCAGAGCTTCGCTTCGCCAGGTCCTCTAGCTGCTGCTGTCGTCCAAACAACAGGAATTACTATTAACAGAAAAGTAACAAAGAAATCCATGTCTTGTTGATAGATTTTACTCATCTTTTCAGGCCGTTCAATGTTCGGCCTCTGGGTGAGGGGTATGAACAAGGCAGGCAATTAGTGTCAGGAACAGAGCTGTGGATTCTTCTGTTACAGGGTCCCAAATAATGCTGGAAATAGTGGCATTGGTGTTTTCTTTTTTCACCTGTCTCTTAGTGCCTTTTGATAACATTTGTGCCAAAATAGCATCACAGTGTTCCTGCAACACAGGAACTGAAGCGCTGTGCAGAAGGCTGTATTTTGCTTTACGCCAGCCCTGGAGATGGCTCCCTGAGGGATTCAAAAAAAGCCCTCAAAAAATGTAAAGGCTAGGCCGGGGACTATGGTTTGTACATCTCTGTTATGCACTGTGCATATTTATGGGGCAGTATAAAGAATAAATCCACAAACACTGCATTCTGTGCCCCTGTCTGCCGATTGTGCTGACGCATTACGTGATATAGCTACTGCTAATGAAAGTAGGATCTGATTTTTAGCTTCACTTGAAACGTGTGTCTGGTTTGCACCTGCAATTTTGCAAATGTAAATAATTTAGGATGTAATTTTTCAGACCTACCCATTGGTGGGCAAAACTGATGCTGTTTGTGGACAGGATTTTTCAGAGGAGCTGTAGAAATGGAACTTCAAAATGATCTGGATGCCTGAAGCCTCCATGCTCCTGTATTGTTCTAAGTATATGCCAGCGTGTCTTCTCTTCAGACAAAGTGTTGCTGGTCTAGAGGACATCACTTGCACCTGCAGTTATGCACATGTGCAAAATAAAAACCGAGACGTAATGAAATCAGCAATCAAACACAAGGGCTATCTTTTTGCAAGATCTACTGGACGAATGTGATCACTTTTATCACTATTTTCTTTGTAGGGAAATAAAGATTGGGGGACACGCTATTGTGGCTTTAACCCCGATTTCCAAGATAACGAGCGAGTTGGCTGTATGGTGAGTTCACACTGAGAAGCCGCCTTTATTTGCGCCAGTGGAACAAACTAAGGCCAAGCTCTTCTGGGAGCGAATGGCTGGGCAAGATCGGGTTTTCAACACCCAGCCCGCAAGGTTTTCGCTGCAGTGGCAGTGGAGGACGTGGGGCTGGAGTGGAGTATCCCAGTCTGCCGCTCGTAGAGGCAGAGCAGTTGTCACCCGAAACCCTCCAGGACTTAGAATTTTCTTAATGTTCTGCCTTGTTGTGTGAGCCCATTGAAAGAACACTTCAGAGGGCACCCATTTCTTACTAATGTAAACTTTCTGAGGAGTATCCAAAGATATGACCTCTGGGTGAACCTTTAACCTTCCCCTTAATTATTTGTTTGAAGACAGTGTCGAGTTCTCCCGCTGAGAGCCAAGGCCCATAATGCTTCGCAGCCCCGCGAGCCAGGGTGTGCGCGCAGGGAAGTGGAGAGGGACATAAATAAGGGGACCACCAGATGTAAATAATAAAAGTGTTTGGGGTTTAAATAAAAAACAAAAAAGCAACTTGGTTTCCCTGAAGAGTGGCCTGATTGAAGAAAAGGGGTTAGTAAGACGGAAAGTGTGTGTGTGTGCGGGGGGGGGGGGGGGTGGGGGGGGGGGGGGTGGGGGGGGGGGGTGGTGTGGTGTGGGCGGGGGAGTGGGGGGTGTTTCTGTTGTCTGTGATTTTTCACAGGCCTAAATAAGCATTCATTCCACTCTTTAAAACCTTGCCATCTGTATACACCATTAGAAGCTCATAGGTGAAGAGAAAACAAGTCTTATCAGGCTTTCCTGTTAATCTCTATTGGCCTTAACTGTAGCTGATAAAAGGCGCGCTGGGCGGAGGAGCCTGGGGTCAGGCTCCATTTGGTCAGCGCGGCAGCGTTACTGGAAAGCAGCTCAGCAAATGAAGTCCTGCCGGGGACCTTTGTCTTGGGGGGTGGCAGCGCGCCTCGAAAACGCCGCGCTGGGGCAGGAGACGCCTTCGCGGCACCGCGGTCAGGCGGGAATAAACAAGCACAGCGACTGTGCCGGAGTTTTTATTTTAATACCTGAAGTCACGACTAATTCTGAGGCAGGATGACATTTCTGACAACTGAATTATACTTTTCCTAAAGAATAAAGGATGTCTCCTGGATGTAAACAGGGAGATGCAAAAGAGCCCTTTAGTGTTACTTGTAGCGTTTGTGCATCTGTCTAATGAAATTTCCGCGACTGTGATTACGGAAGATGCAATCGAAGGTGTGCCTCCATCTTTTATTATCTGCGGAGGAATTAACCGGGGGTTGGGAAGGAGGGAGGGAGGGAGGGAGAGGAGTGCGACAAAAGGCCTTGCGGGGTTGGTGCTGCATAAAGGCTAGCCATTTACTAAATGAGCAGATGAACTTAGTTTTCAGTTCGCTGACTGAAAGACTTCGCTCGGTGTTGGATCGGGCCCAATGGCAATTATTGGGGGCTGTTTTGGATGATGGGCATGTTAGTATTTCTGAAGAGGATTAAACACTAGTATTCGACTTCATTAGCGCTCCGCAAGGGTCACCAGCCGAAAGCCCGGGCTGTGAAACAGCACACAAAACCTGCGCGAAGGCTCCGGAGTGTTCTCAAACACAAAGCGGGGTGGGGGGGGACGAGATGACACACAAAAACAAGCGTGGCTCCCGAGTGACAGAAAATTGCCCTGTTTCGAAAGAAACTCCATGAACGGGCAAGTTTTGAAATTATTTTGGGGAAATTAGCTCTGCTTAGCTTGTGCCGATGTGGCTCGCTGCGCATTAAGCTAATGAGAAATATGCAAGCGCTTATTTTTGGATTACCAGCAAAACCAGATCCAGGCTCCGCAGCCAACTCACCGGCGCTCAGGACCCTCGGCAGCCGCCCCGGTCTGGGGGGCAGTGGGGCAGTGGGGTGCATTTTGGGCCTAATCTGAACCACATGTACCTGCGGCCGGGGGTCCCGCAGGGGCGGAGGGGTGCCCGCGCGCAGGGCGGGCAGCCAGAGCCGCTGACCTCCGTGCGACCCGCGCTCCGCAGGCGCCGGCCGCAGGGGCTGCGGCAGGGCCGGGGGCTTTCGGGGCCGTTCGGGGCCGCTTGGGGCCTTTCGGGGCCGGCGCTCGGCGGTGCCGCCGCACGGGCGATAAAACCCCAGACAGGCTGATGGATGGCTCTGCTGACCTCGCGGTACCTCGTGAGAGCACGGGGCGGCCAGGCCTGGTCCTCATTTGCGGCCAGCTGCGAGGGTGGCTGGATCCCGAGGGCGGGAAGGGGGAAGGAAAAAAGCCTGCCGCCCCCTGAACTTTAACCACGTTCCAAGCTGCTCGCAGAAGTTAAAGAAACAATTAATTGTCTTCCAACGCAAGTTTTCGGTCACGTTGGCTTATTCGAAGGCTGCTGGCAAATCCAGCTTTAACCTGGCTAGTAAGATAAGCGTGTTGCCGGTTGCAATTTCTGAGCACTTAAAGTCCTTCAAAGTGAAATTATACTCTCTTAAAAAAGTGACGCGAAGCAAAACACGTCGCCGCGCCGCGCTGAAATCCTGTCGGTTTTAAAGCAGAGGTGTTCTCAAAACACAGAAGCAAGCTGATGAAAGCACTTCTATTCTTTGTATTCTGTTGCAGGTTTATTAATGCCAGAAGAAGAATAGTACAGCCTATGATTGACCAGTCCAATCGAGCAGGCAAGTTCCAAGTAGTATCTGTATTCAAGTCCCACAGGCGCAAATCCTCATCAAGTTATTCTTCGGGAGTCCCATCACCTGGTAAATAAATGCTCCAGCCAGGCATTCTGGGAGATTATTTTTTTTTTCCTTATGTCCCCAGAATTCCGCTGTAGGAAGCAACTTCGCTAATTGGTGCTAATTGGAGATTTCCCACCCTGACTCTACTGAAACTGCTTTTTATTTTCTCTCTGAATTGGTAATTGGGTACAAGTAGTAGTGCCACAAGCAGTTTGTTTGACTGTGAGCTCTTGAATTACTCATTGCTTGTCTGCATCCAATCAGCAGGACAATCTCATTTTCTTGCTACCCACAACTCCTTGGTGTGTGCATTGCTTTCACTTCTGGAAGGCGAGCTGTAAAACTCATTGTATCCATTCATGTGCTTTGACTATTCACAATATGCTACTAATGCGACATGGTACCACACTGCCAGAAAATATTAAAAGATTATTACTTTTGTTTGGGAGTGCACCAGATATGTTCCCGGTAAAACACATGATTTTTGAGACAATACCTTTTCCACGTTTCCATTAAAGCGCTCGGGATACGTAACTCTTTACGCAGCAACTGGTGTCGCGTTAATCATTCCACTTTGTAATATGCATTTCCTTGGCATACTAGGGAGTTGTGGTTTCCTGCCATGAGGTTATGGGATAAAACTGTTCTCCATGTGGTGATGACTGTTGTCACTAACAAGGGCTTTAACTTGATGGTGATTTCGCCTGCTGCTTCACTTTAAAGGTTTTTGAAAAGGTTATTAATCCTTTGGGAAACTCTTCCCCTGTAGCATTAAATTTCTTTTTCATTAACAGGTGAAAAAGGGGGAAAACACTAACTCAACTAACCATGCAAAACATTAAGCCAAATACAAAGTGTGTATGTAAATAGGAAAAGCCTTGTCCAGGATTTCCCTACTCGTTCTAGAGTAGGTGAGAGCGGTTTTATGTGTTTTATTAAGTTTCACCATAAGCACACTGTAGCACAGATGCCAGATTCGCGACTTCGCGTAATTAGGGAGGGATAGAATAGGTACCTACTTCATTAAGAAAAAACACGTAGCACTGCAACGGGCTTCCGCTGTTTTGCATTAAAGGTAAGTAAAGAAACAGATCCTAAGCAAGCTAACTGACTTGACATACTTGTTTATTGGGCCCCCCTATAGCATTTTTATTCTATAGTCCT
>NW_027449056.1:35000-45239 GCF_030867145.1 Opisthocomus hoazin
AGCAAGAGAATACTGTAACAAACTTCGTACAGAGTTCGGTCTATTAATTGTTTCATGTTAGATATTCTATGTGTTTACCTCAATTGAAAAAAAAAAGAATGTTTTTGCTAGTATCAGATCTGCTGTGGAATTGGTATTGTATGTCCATGAATTCTTCCTTTCTCAGCACGTGTTCCTCACTAGAAGAAAATGCTGTTACCTTTAAGCTTTGTCAAAATTTACATTAAAATACTTGTATGAGGACTGTGACGTTATGTTTTAAAAAGAAAAAAAAAGGTGTTAAGTCACAAAATGCGGTAATAAATATTTCATTTTTGATTTTTTGTTAGGCTTTTGTGTTTTTAATCATGCTTAGGAGAGACTGGAGTTATCGGGAGAGGTGTCTCAAATGCATTTCTTATCAGCATTGAGAAGAAAGGTTGGAAAAAATCAGAAATGAGCTGGTCATCAGCATTAATGGAATAACTGAATGAAAGAACATCTGAGGTTGTATATTTCTGCTGATTATCGGTATTATATTTGTGCCAGATTAAACAAAGTTTGAAATATCCTCTCACCAGCTTGCGCTTCAGAGAGCGGTGTCTGTTACCTGTGCTATCTGCTAGCAAGACAGGAGCCCAGTCTGGGTTCCGAAGGCCCGGGTACAAGACCAGGAAGCCCCTGTGTGTGTTAAGCGTCTGCAGCCGCCGCAGACCTGAACCCCAGCCACTCGGCTCAGGAGCGAAGAGGGCTGTAACACCGGCGTGGGTTCAGAAGTTTTAGGAGGAGAAAAGCAGCTCTGAGTGTAACGAGGGTTTTACCTGTGTGAGGATGGCGTCATCTGGCTTGTGAGACGGTTTTACTGCTATTCTCCTTGTCTTCAGCTGTTCTCAGAAGGGGAAAAAAAAAAAAAAGACCATCAGCTAATGAGGGAAAATGTTAATTTGACATTTCGTATACAAATTGCTGGCGCAGAATCCTGGGGAAGGGTTTGGTTTTACTGAAACGAGCGCTGGTGGCATTTTGCAGGAACTGAAAGAGAGCTTGACCCAAGGAAGCCATTGGCCTTGGGAGGAAGAGCCGCTGCAAGAGCGGAACGGGCCCCAGGCACAGGGGAGAGCTCCGGCTTCGCTGCTGGGAGAAGGGGAGCAGGAGAGGGCTTGGAATTGCCTTAACTTTCTAGGAAACAAACGCTACCGGCTTCAACATCTGTACATTTGTAACCCTGCTCCTCCTTCCTCCTCCTCGTCCTTCCAGCTGGCCAGGGTGTTATTAAAAACTTTGACTGACAGCTGGTACCTTTGGAATGTGGAGAGAGGCTCAGCCTCGCAGTTACTGCTTAATTTCTGAGCTGTGCAAATGGACCCACACTGCTGGCGGCAGAAGGGAGGATGCCTGCAGAACGGGCGTGAGGGTTTGCTTAGCAATCAGGTCCTGCTTGGTGGGTCTTTTCCAGGCGTTGGTAGGAGATCCGGAGGATGACAGTTCCTCGCCTGGCGCTGGTGCTCTCTGTCCTGGTTCAAATCGCATCAGTCCCGCAAGAAGGGCGCACCCCGGGTTCCCATTTCCAAATTCTCTGGTTATCGTAGATGCGGAAAACACGGAGGCAAGATTGTTTGTTCTAGTGCTTGAAAAGGGAGGTTTTTTAATTTCTTTTTTTTTTTTTAAATCAGTACTTTATTTTCCTTGCAGATCTTTTCTTTACAATTTGAGGAGAAATGTCAGAAAACGTCCTTGCAGTGGCAGAAGGACAGGGAAGAATTTATCCGTAGTAGATTGTTGTTTTTTGTAATGAGCTGAATGTTTGCATTACTGTGTTGTTTTTTATTTTCTTTCTCTTTTTTTCCCCTCCTTTCGGGCTGTGCTCTCCGTGAGACATGTCGCTGAGGTCCAAGGTACAATAACGTGCAGAGACTTCTCCATCTGAGACGCGCTGTTTAGCGTGGAAGGTTCTGATTTTGGTATTTTTTAAGAACCGCTCAGCTGTCAAAAGCAACCAAAACGGGAATAATGTTTTGACAGCGGTACGGTGTTAAAGAAAATACTCTAGTCTGAATAAAAATTGGTTATGCTGCGGGAAACGAAGGGTAACAGAAGAGACACCTTTTGTTTACACACACACATGTTTATAATCCCAAATTTCCATTTCTCCGAGCGGGTCCGGGCTGGGGAAGTTGCAGTCACCACAAACGAGGGATTTTTCTTTCAGATTTTGCCGTCGCTCCGGCGAAGAGAGGAGGGGAGCGCGGCCCGCGGGCGCGGCCGGCCCGAAGAGGGGGTGCCGGGGGGACCCAGGCCCTGCCCCCCCCCCCCCCCCCATCGCATAGCCGCAGAGGGAGCGAGGGAGAGAGAGTTGCCCCAGACCAGGTTTGCGAGGGCTGGGGGTCGTGGGGTGGGGGGCCCGGGGAAGGGGTTTTAGCCGGCACTCCGGCGGCTGCCCGGGAAGGGGAGGGTTGGGGGGGGTGAGGGTCTCCCGGCGGCACCAGTGCGGGGGGGCCGATGAGGAGCCGCCGGCCCCACGGCACCCCACGGTGCGTGGGCCGCCAGGAAGCCCCGCGGAGCCCGCAAACCCCCCAAAACCTTTCCCCACGCGTGGAGGGGCGGGGGGGCGGCGGGGGGGGGGGGTCTGCGCCCCGCAGGGCTCCCCGGCCGCGTCCCGGGGCTCGGCCGGGGGGGTCCGGGCCGGCTTTTCAGCTCCCCCGACGGCACTTTGGGAAAACCGGAGCCCGACGGCGCTGCCCGGGAGCGCGGGGAACCCCGGCGTCCCGGGGAGGGGGGAGGTTTGCGGGAAGATTTTAATATTAATAGTTCTGGTGGCGAGCAAGAGACAGACAGAAGGGAGCTTGCTCCTCTGTGCAGAGTCTCTGCGACAGCGATGATGGATGACCCGGCACGGCTAAACAACTCCTCCCCTGCATCCCCGCACGGTGTCAAAGCTACTTTCCTTGCAGCTTTAGGAATAAAACAAATAAACACCCTCGGCCCCTTCCTCGCATCGATTTATGGATCATTATGAATCAATTACTGCTCTCAATATTTTAGAATTCGCTTACATAAAAAGGGGGTCTGCGGCCAGGAAAAAAAACACCACCAAACCAACATTCATCTTTGCCTTAGTAAGAAACACAGAACAGTCCTGTGACTGAAAAATCGCTGCTGAGAACTCGAGTTTAACCGTTTTCTAGGAGCCGCATTACCGGGGGGGGGGGGGGGGGGATACTGTAGGTGCGCACCCCCAAGAGCGGCTTTCGAACGGGGGGGGGCTCCACAACGCGCGTAGAGACAGAGCAGCGCATCCATGCGCTCAGCTCCTCCGGAGACAGAGGAAAAAAAAAAAGAGAGAAAGGAAAAAAGAAGCAAGCCCCCCCCCACCCCAGACCCACGCAGACCTCCCCAAACGCGGAGCGTGGCGCGGCGGGAGGGCGCGGTGGCTCCGCGCAGGGGGAGGGAGGCTTCGGCGGGGACGCAAAGTGTGTGAAGTTGGGCTCTTCCCCCCCCCCCCCCCCCCCGCGGCTTTCTCTGCGTTCTGCTTTTTGCAGCCGTGTTTGAGGATCTCAAGGTGTTTCTATGGCTACCTTGTGTATGTGGGAGGGTCAGATGTGGGGGTGCCCAAGAGAAAAGGCAGCTCTTGGGTGATCATTTATCAATGTCACCCACATAATGATTCTCTCTGCAGCCTTCTATTGATGAGGATAATTACATTAGCTCAGAGTGACTGATCAATGAAAAACCACCAAACAAAAACTTCTTTACTCTCCTATAATACCAAAAAACCGATACAGAAATAAGATAGAAACCGAGGGTGGGATTTCCCTTTCCCTTCCCTTCAGCAATGATTTTTTTTTAACGAAGAAGGGAAAGTAAGGAAATTTTATCCGATTAATTTCCTCTTCAAAAGAGGCTACCATTTTATGAAAATGTTCCCTTGAACCTCCTGGCATCACTCCTTGCCTGCTAAAGGCAAGTCGTTATTTAAAACACGAACTGCTGTCTCTCCCCTGGATCCGAAACCCTTCGCTTTTACAACTTGCGTTTTGTTATCGGGGGGCCGGGGCGGGGGGGGGGAAGGGTACGACAGTTTGGAGCTGCGAAGAGGGAAAGGGAAGGCAAATAACTGGGAAAGGGAAGGCAAATAACTGTTCTTTCGCGACCGCGACTATCTCTCTGTCCGTCAGGTTTTCTTTGTTTTTATCACTTCATAAAAGCGGCTCTGCTCAAGGTGGGACGCGGCCTCCCCGCGCTGCCGCGCTGCCGGTGAAAGTTTGCAATTAAATCACGGGTTCGTTCTTTCCAGAGTTGAAAATCAATGCTTTCTCAGTTAAAGGGAATTTTAGTGCTTTTACTTGGGAGTCGTTAAGGACGCCGTAAATTTTACTGCGACGCCTGCAAGCTCCGGAGCCCGGCCGGTGGACGGGTCGATATTCGCGCTGTTTTTGGGGGAAGAGGTTGTCCCCGGTTTTGCTCTCTCTCCGAAGGGCCTTCCTCAGCACACTCGGTCACTTTGAGCAGCCGCGGGACAACCCGGTGCCGGGGGGGGTGTCAAGGCTGTTCCTCCCGCTCCCCCCGGTACCGGCCATCAGCTCCCGCCGATGCGGTGAGCCCGCCCCGCCGTGCTTCGGGGCGCAGGGGCCGCGGCACCCACCCGGCTCTGGGGGGCCAGGGGGCAGCGTTTGGGTCGAGCAGAGCCCGCTCCAGGGGGCCGCAGCGCCGCTGAGGGAGGGTCTGCAGTCCCGAGGGAGGCCGCGCGTTGCGGTGGGCGCCTGCTCGCGGGGGTGGCTACCGGTTAGCACTGGGACGCGAGTGGGAGCCGCAGCGGGGCTGGCAGGGGCGCGTTTGGTTTGCTGTGGTGCTTTTTTCCTCTTTTTCCCCCGGAACGTTTTGTGCTGAGGGGCTACCGCCGAGCCAGACCCCCCCCCGTCGGGAGGTCGGCCCCGCACCCGGCTACACCGCGTCAGCGCCTCGAGCCGCGGGAGGGCTCGTCCCGGGGCCGCGGGGTCAGGAGCGGGTCCCTGTCGCCCGGTTTTGTCCGAGGCGCCTGTGGAATTCCTCGAACGAGCTCCGTGAGAACCGGTGCGAACTGCTGCGGGTAACGCGGCGGCCAGGCTCCGCGGGACGGGCAGCGCGGGCGCGGCGCAGGGCACGTGGGTCACCCGCGGCCCGTCGGGGGGGTGGGGGGGGAGGGGCGCGCTCGCGAGAGCGGCGGGGAAGGCGCGGGGTGTAACGGCTCCGCGCGCGGCGGCCCCGGCTCCCCCTTCCCCCCCGCCCGGAACCGGGGCCCGCCGGCTCCCCCGGCCCTCGACTCCCGCCGGCGGCCTGCGCCCCCCCGTTGCTGCGCTGAGGCGGAGGTGAGGGGTCCGGGACCCCGCTTATTATTATTACTATTATTATTATTATTATTATCATTAATTATTTTTCCCCGCGTCTCCCCAGTTCGGAAACACCTTCGGACCTGCGAGCCCGCGGACGGGCCGGCGGCAGCGGCTGCGGGGGGAGGCGCGGCGCGCTGCGACCCTGGCGCTGCGGGGGCGGCGGGGAGGGGTGGGGGGAGGGGGAACCCCCTTCTGATTAATAACTAGCGGGGTAATGCTGAGGGCTTTTTCTGCCCGATTGCCTTTTTGAATTAGAGCCGATTTCTTCACACTTCAGTAGGGCCTGTCTCTTTTAAAATGACTGACAGATTTGTTTCTCCCTTTTTTTTCTCTCCCCGAGACTTAATGATGTAAATTTTCTAATTAGTTAAATCACGTTGCTTAAAGGCCTTAATATTTAACGGGCGAGGAGCGGTAGCCGCGCTCGGAGCTCTCGAAACAAGGGCAGGATTCTCCGGGGGGGTGGGGGGTAACGGGACGACATCGCCTAAAACGGGAGCTGGAGTTCAGTCCGGAGCTGCTCCCCTCCCCCCCCCCGCGCCCCCGAACCCGCTTTTATTTTCCAATCAGCGAAGATTTAATTAGGAGCCCGCGGGCCGGGCGAGCCGATGTTTTCTCATTAGTTTCCCGCCAGCAGCCTCGCGCGCCGGGTCGGCTTCGAGGCCGCCGGCGTTTGGCCGGGCGCGCGGGAGGCGGCGGCGCGGGACGCGGGGGTCGGTCCCGCGCGGGCCGGCGGAGCTGACGGCGCGAGGGAGCCGCTGGGCGTCCCGCGGGGCTTCACAAGCCGCGGGGCGCGCGGGGGCACGCGCGGGGCGCCCGATGACGCGCACACCTGGGCCGAGGCGCGCGGCGCAGGGGCGCGGGGGCTCCCAGCGCAACGTCGGAGCGCCCCCTTCTGGTCGCGCCGGGCGCCGCCGCCGAGGCCCGCTCCGCTTCCCTGCGCGCCGGCGGGAGGTGGGGGGGGGGGGAGTGAGATGCGCGGCGCACGGGGCGCGCGGGCAGAGGTCCGCGCGGAGAGCACACGTTACGCGGGAGCGCGCCCCCCTGCTCCCGCCCCTCTCTTTCGGCCCCGGGAGTAACGCGGGGCGCCGATCTCCCCCCCCTTCGGGGCGCGGAGGAGAAGCGCGCCCCGGCAGCCCCCGCCCCGCGCTCTGGCCGCGCGGAGCCCCCCCGGCCCGAGAGCGGGGACCCCGCGCCCCGGCTGCCTCCCCTCCCCGCTCGGGAGCCGCCGGTGCAGCCGCCGACCGCCCGCGCCCGGGGTGCTGCCGCGGCGCATTTACGGCTTGAACGGTGATTTTGCCCGTTAATAATAATAATAATAATAATAATAATAATAATAATAATAATAATAAAATAAAATAAAGAGAGCGGGCCGGAGGAGCCCGAGGCTGGGGCCGGCTCCGGGGGCCGCCGGTCGGGCCGTGCCGAGCCGCGGCAGCGGAGCAGCCGACCCGCGGCACCCAGGCAGCGGCCGCTCGGGTTTGTCTTCTTTCTAAAAAAGGTGCGCGCAGGGGCGCGGGGAGGGTGGCCGGGACGCCGGTCGGAGCACCGGGGGACACCTCTCCTGAGGCAAAGGCGGGGGGAACCGGCTCACCCGCAAACCCGTCAGGCGGGGACCGAATAACGATGTTCCGGAGACGGCGTTCGCGAGCGCGGTGCGCTGAAACAACGGCAACGAGCGCTTGCGAGGGCTGCTGCGGCGCAGCTTAATAAAAAATTAGCCTCACTGACAGCCTTGTCAACATCTTAAGTAAATTATCATAGCGACGGTCTTTGGAGAAGGGAGCCCGCGCTCCTCGCTAAAACACCTCCTATCATTAATCTTAAACCACTTGAAGATTATGATGGAAGGAGCGGGATCAGTAACCATTACCATCTCCAGCCGCTGTTAAAACTCCGCTGTTTATTTTCGCAGCCGGAGGGAAACGCGGAGCGAGGGAAGAAAGGAGGGCGCGGGGAAGGCAGAACGATTGAGGCGAGTCCGGTTGCGACCCCGGCGATACAAACACGGGGAAATCCGCGGATCGCTGGAATTTGGGTAGGCACTGGGAAAATAAACAAAGCGGTGGCTCCCGCCAGTGCTGTCACCGGTACGCTCAAGGAAAGGTAACTTCTCCAAATTAATTGTGTTTTCCCGAACGTTCGGTGTTTGCCTTTGCCCACATCGATCGTTCGCTAAAGATCAAAACTGTTAAAAACGTACTCGCGTCTCTCACTGATCTGCGTGTCTGAAAATAAATTCATTTCGACCCTTGCTCGCTCGTACGCATCGCGTGTTTTCCGGCAATCGTCGGAACGAAGTCTGGGGCACAGCTCTGTGGGGGCCCGACACACTCGAAACACTCGCTCGGGGTGAAGCCTCTTCACGCGCGACCTGTGCTTGTTATGGTGGTCTCTCCTGTTTGAACATCGCCCTTCTTTGAAATGCAGCCGAAAAATAAAATAGCTTCCCCCCCCCCCCGTTAAACCGCTTCCAAGGTTTGGCAGAGGAGCGGCAGCCCCAACCCGCCGCGCTGCCAGCCGCTCTCTGCGCCTTCGCAACCGGCGTGAGCCGGGACCGCGCCGGGACGCAGCCCAGCGCCGGCTTTTGAAGTTTTTCTTTCGAAAGGCAGAAGTTTGCGGGAAGCCCTTCAGCAGCACGGCGCACCCCGGCCGGCCCCTCTCCTCCTCCTCCTCCTCCTCATCCTCACCCCCCCTCCCCCTCAGTCGGAAGAGGGGGTTACCCTGAAGCCGGGATGCTGCAAATTAAAACAAAGCCAACAACTGCCTGCCCCGAGCAGAGCCCGGGCAGCGGTGCGGCGGGAACGGGCGGGCGGGCTGGTCGTCCCCCGGCAGCTGGGGGGGGGGTGGGTGTGCGGGATCGGGTGCGGGATCGGTATCCGCGCCGGCCGCGGCCCCGCAGTGACCCCGGCCCGGGGCTGCGGAGAGGTGAGAGGTAACGCCGGCAGCCAGCGCGGACCTGGCCCTTTTAAAGCCGCAGCTGATCAGCCCTTTGCTAAATTAAAGACATGGGGACCGGCGGGGGGGAGGCAATTCCGTTGCGCAGCGTTACGGCGCGGACGGCGCGGGGACAGTGCTCGCACCCGGCAGCGGCCCGGCTAAGGAGAACCGCGAGCCGACACGCGTGTCCTGCAGCCCCGCGGGCGTGGGGCACCGCGCGTCACCCGCGACGGCGAGAGCCGCTGGCCGAGATGCGGGAAAACTCCAGCCCCACGGGCTCCGCAGCGGGGGGAGCTGCGGGGCGGCGGGCAGCCGCCTGCCCGCCCGGCCAAGCACCGGCGCTGCCTCCGCGCACGGGAAGGAATTACCGGGGGGGGGAGTGATAAATTTTCCTGTGAATCCATTTGTCTTCGATTTGAAGTTACTCTTTAACCTACGCGAGGTGAGACGCAGGGAACGAGCCGTGGCGGAGGTGCGTGTTTGCACGTGTGCGCAGGCACCGTGCGCACGCACTGTGCGCGCGCACGACGTCAAAGCGCGGGTAAAGCCGAGCACGTGAACTGGCCCACGAACAGCGGAAAACGGTGACGGTTCCAATTTTTTCCCACTGTAATTAGAAAATGCTCCTCGATCGTCTCGGCACCCATCGCTCCGCGGTAACCCCGCAGGGGCGGGAGCGGAGGAGCGAGCCTCTGCCGCCGGTGATCTGCCCCGCAACGACCCACTCGCCAGGGCGAGGGGCGGCCGCAGGCACAGCGCGGGGCGGCCGCCAGCCGGGCGCGAAGGGGAGAAGCAAACCCCAGGGACTGCGGGAGGAGTGGAAACGCTCGGCCGTGCGCGCACCTCGGAGCCACCCGGCCGCGACAACGCGGCCCTGGCGCGGCCGGCTCGCGCGGAAACTTCCCCTTTCCCCGTGTTTCAGGCAGCAAAGCCCCGGGCTCGGGAGGCCGGCGAGCCAGCGCCCCGCACGCCGGTGTGGTTAGCGTAGGCGCGGAGATCACGGGCCCGAGGGGGAAGCGAACGACCCGTTTCTCCCGCAAGAGCCTTCCCCGCCTCAGCCGCCGCAGGGCCGCCAGCCACGCCAGGCGAGCTGCTGCCCCGAACCACGCTTCGCCGAACCGCAGGGCCGAGCCGACGCCCGGCGCCACGGAGCGGCATCCCGCGGGAGGGGGGCGGCGGTGCGTGGCGGCCGGGCCGCCCGCCCCTGCCCGGCCCGCGGCCTCCCCCGGACCCCGCTCCCAGCGGAGGGGCCGTCCGTCCGCCGGCACCGGGCCCGGGCTGCGGGGGTGCCGGCGGGGTGACCAGGCGTAGGCGAGCCGTTCCGCCACTCCCGCCTGCGTCTTGGGAGGCCGGAGGGTGCGTTCGCCCGAGGGGAGGGAGCCGGGGCGTTCGCCGGAGGCACCCCGAGGCGAGCGGGCACTGCTCCGGGCCGCGGCCGCGCCAGCCCAGCGCACCCGTGGGCCCGCGGGGACAGCCCGAGCCCCCCGCACCGCCGCGGACCGAGCCCCCGCTCTGGTGTGAGGGCGGGAATCGCCGTCTGGCTCAGCGGTGCGGGGCCGCGCTGGGCGGGCGTCACCATCCGCCTGACCCACGGGGGTCGCGACGGCGCCCGGCCGGGGTGCCCTGCCGGGCCGGCCCGGCTCCCCCCCACCCCGGGGCTCCGGCAGCCGGGCGGGCAGGCGGAGGAGGAGGAAGGGGAGGGGGGCGATGGCCGGGCCGGGAGGGAGACCTTCCTTCCCCGGAGCGGACTGCGGTGGAGAGTCGCTGCGACCCCGGGCGACCCGGCAGCTCCGCCGCCCCCGCCGCCCCCCCTTACCTCCTCCCCCCGCTCCCCGCCTCTCGCCAGAGTCAACACGGAGCTGCGATCCATTTGGGCGATTTAGTTAAAATAAATAAACCCGCGAAGATTCACTGGCAAGCGATGCATCATCGACCCGGAGGTTTATGAACA